>NW_023597072.1:143299-178140 GCF_011947565.3 Pollicipes pollicipes
ATTTGTACGTATTTTGTGTGGTTTTGGCGTTCATGTCAGGAAAAGAGTACTAATATGTACGTATAAGAGAGTATTGTATGTAAGGAGAACTGGGATATCATATAATGCATAATGAGGTCACAACAGGTCACTTGAGGATATGCAAGGTCAATGATCTCTGTTGCCAGAATTGGAGAGGCAAGATGAACGAGTGCAACGTGTGTAGTCGCCTTTATATCGTGTTTGTGAAGCTGATGACGTATAATTCCATGTGAAAACGTGCCTATTCTCAGTTTGTTACAAATGCATTACCAAGGATCGAAGGGACCATATCTTATGTATACAAGAGCCATGCTGACTTTGAGTACCTGTATATGAAAAAGGCACTATTTCTGGCCACAAAAAACACTGCTGGTCACTTGGATCCGGATGGCATTTTAAATTTTAAATTTGGGTCGCTGGTAGGATATGTGAGTCTAGAATACTTTCTCCCGCAGCTGCGCCTAACGGAATAAACTTGTGGAAGAAAACAAGTATGGTTCTTGTAGGCTACTGGTAACAACTTTTGAAGGGTGACATGACCTGACCTTACCCTTGCGAGGGATACAAATGGTCAGAATGAACTCTTCACAGTCTTAACGCTTACTTTTCCGCCCTCAAACTCGGTCCTGACATGTTAACATATGTTTTAACCGCATCTGTCAGAACGAACGTGTTGCTCTTCCGTAACCTGTGGTGATCTCAGATTTGGCCTAGGCCAAATCATGTGGTGCGCATTATCCATAATTTCACGAGAACCCTGCAAAGGCATTTCATTTTTATTTTACGACGCCTGGAAGTTGGGATCCCAGGGGAGTTAAACCTCCCCCGGCTGAGCGCGGTTGTATTTGTAGTTGTATTTGACATCAGCTGACATCCCACATATATACGTGGCTATAACATATTATTAGTGTGAGAGACGAGACAGTACGTTAAAAAATGACGGAAAGTGATAAGGGATAAAAAGCACATAAATGCCTGCACGCATAAACGGTATGAGACAACCCTATCGCACAAAAAAGACCTGACAACGCGCCTGAAACTTGTTGAATCCAGTCGTCTAGCATCCACAGGCAGCTCATTCATGAAAGACGCCGCTCGGTACGCAGAGGACCGCTGTGCTGCCGCCGTGTTCCGCGCACGGCGGGAGCACAGCGGTCCTCTCGGGCTCCGAATGAACGCAGGTTAATATCTGTGTTTCGTGTCCAATTTTCTCTCTGAAACGACCACCATGATTTTAGTTAGCTCTTACACCACATATGGTGTGCTGGTTGCAGATGTAATTATAAGCGTGTCATCAAGCATTCAGTACAATCAGAGGCTTCTGCTAGGATAGTTAAATTGTCCAGGGAATGATGGCATAAGTGGGTTGAAACAAAGCACTTTATGACAATGGTATCAATTTATAAAACGCACGCAGACTCATAGCTTAAGATATAAGTTGTTATATTGTTAGACGGCAAACGCAACATTCTAGCTTTTGGCGTTTTCAGAGAGTTGGGAGTAGCATCGGGTCCTTAAAAATACCAAAAAATGTAACAGAATTAGCTTCACCTTCCGTAAGCTGTTTAACTGATTTCACGTTATCAACTTTAACTTGACATTGATATTCTCGGGAACGGACTAGCAATTTTTGGTTGGCTTTGACCACTTCTGGTCTAACAAATAGGAAGGAAAGTGTTTGGGAGAGAGACAGTCTTAGAGACAGATATTGTCGACATTCACACATCGTCTATTGCACACTGTGCATGAACTGAGATCGAGCCGTGACAGTGTTCGAACCCAACAGGGTTCCGACAGGGTTCCAACGCGCGCCGCAACACGCAGTACAACGACAAGCATGTCAGTGCATGGTATTGAGCTCGTGCGATCTTAGACCTCATATACTAGCTAACCTGATCGGTCCAGCGAAAAACATCTGTTACCTACCATGTGCAAAAATACGGGGCATTTTCTCATGGGTATAAATTTTCACTGCTGCTTGTTACCTATTTCGTTCTTCACTAAGTGAATACCAGTCAAACCATTACAAACATCCATGGTGCTTACAACAAATAACAACACATACGACACGAAACTTAAGTAGGCGCAGCGAAAATGCACCCATTTCCGTAGACGAACTACGCTTGTTTGCATTGCTTGCACCATTATGACATAGGACGAATGGCACCAGCATATTTCACCGTGTTTACGCACATTTTCCCGTGTCATCACTTGGTAAATACTATCAACTGGGCGGATCTATAAACGTCATGAAACTTTTGTGCTGTGGTACTAATTTGATGTTTTCAGCACGACCCAAGGAACGCATCCAAACACCCAGAACGGAATGAGGCCGGTTGGGGGTATTACTTGGCTTCCAAGGGACTCGACCCCTGTCTAGCGTGTCCCGGTCGTCTGCATGGCCACTGCGGTCCCTGCTGACCTGCGAAGCCTGCACGCCAACGCGTCCCATGCAACATTTCTTACCCCATCATCACTTAACGTAGAAACATTTTCAATGAATCATTTCATAATGCAAGGTGAAATTAAATGGGACTTGGGACGAACCGGTCGCCCGTTTGGCCGTCCCGGTGGCTTAATTGGTTAGAGCGCCTGCCTCCCGATCCACCCACCCGTGGCGGGTTGGGTTCGAGTCGCTTTAGGGCGCTCGCTATTTGCCCTCGACAGGCATGGCCTGCGGCCGGTGGCAGCGGTCGCGCTAAAGGTCAGTTGACTTCGGAGGGCAGGACGGACCGTGCCGAGCATCATGACACGTTAAGCCTTCGCCACTTAATTCTGCCGTTTGCCTGGAATTGCGCGATCGGATAGTGGGGGTCAGGGCTCACACAAACAAGCACTGCTTAGCGTAAGCACTGATCCCAGAAATCCATCCATTCAAAGGGTTCGGATCCAACTGATAAAAAACCGATACGACTAGGCATACCAAATTGGAATTTCCAAACACCCTCAGCAACCATAAAAAGTGAGAAAAAATTATCAGGCGAACACCCCACTTGTACCTGCAGGTCACAAAATCCCTTGTTCCAGAGGTGTCATCCCTTTACCCAACTCAACGTGTCATGTCTTGGGCCTCCCCGCATTCTCTCCTTGTCATCGTCTTTGTCAAAATGAAAACCGTGATAACTGCGAGACGCCGCCACTCAGTTGCGAATGCATCTGCTGCTAAAAATGATATTAAACAATACTGTTGCTGTTAAACCTGCCAAGCCAGATGAGGCTGTTTATATTAATGCACATGATCTGCATATATATATATATATATATATATATATATATATATATATATATATATACATATATATTTATTTATTTATTCATTTATCTGTGTATGTGTGTGTGTGTGTGTGTGTGCCTATCGACACCTTGGAATGCTTCTTTACTCGTAGAATGCATTTGACTTCAGCCGAGTCTAGCCAAATGTCAGCAATCGTTCAAAGTCAAAACACACCGTGTTGCTTGGCTGCGAAATCTGCAGTAGATTCTGCAGCCGCCAGTTTTTGCTAACTAGATGCGCCACATGTATGTCTGCAGACCCGTAAAACGCGGCTCAAAAAGAGCTCGAGGAGATATCTCTACTCCGCAGCAAATGAGATCTGCAAAATCAGCGATCGGCTCTGCGGTCGCCAAGTTTTGCGAACAGAAGAGGCACCACTTCAGGTCCGTATACTCGCGCTTGGCAGGTCTGCAGGCTTAAAATGACACTTCTAGCCCACATCAATAGACTAACGAGCAGAATTCGCGACCGGATTCTTCAGCCAATCCGGAAGGTGTGAACTGGCCTACGGACACGACCACGACTACGGACATGGACTGTCCTATAGGCGGTCATGTCGGTATCCTATAGGCGGCCATGTCGGTCGCAAAATATTCGTTTGCAAAAATGTGTACCCTTAGTCACACGGACTGGTTCCATGTTTAAGCAAATGCGCATGTATGGAAATATTCCGAGGATATTTATGTACACCTCAACATCTTGCAACACTCTGGAGTAGCATTACTTTCCTCAACTTGTACAAAATCGTCGTGAATTCTTTTAAGATAGAGTGCTCTTGCACAGACCGATTTTTGCGCCCGTGCCTAAATGATTTTCCCCACTTCTGCCACAGTGGTTGTTGTTAAAAGGAAGCCATCAGGGCTCCGCTCGAAAGAGATGCCCATGGCGTGTGTCGCACAATGAAGCATACGCGAATAATCTAAGTTTCCGTGTGAGCTCTAAGTGATCCCCTGGGGCACTGAGAACTGGCCTCTTTTGTTCGTAATGTGAATGTAGCCATTGCTATGCCGAAAACCTGGGGATTACTTAGGTCAATGAACCACGCGACATGGACTCTGATATTGCATGTGATGTCGGATTGCACCGCGCCTCCTTAGCTGCTGCCTGAGCAGCCGCAATATCCACGGGTGTTTTACGAAAGAAAAGACTGAGTGAAGTCCGTGGCGTGGACTATAGATCAGTTTCCTCCGTCTCGCACAAATTGTTTGGAAGCAAAGTTTTCTCATGCAGTAACTGCAGGTAGTTGGTTCGGCATGTGGAATAAGTCCACCGGTCAGCAAGCAACTCCACGAGGCTGTAAACAGACTATCTCACTGCAGATCATGATGGTTGCAAAACACTCCAATACACATATGGGTACTATGAGTCACGTGACTAGCACCTCATCTTAAACAAGTGGTCCCAAGCTTCCTTAAACATCTACAGCGTGTTACACTCTGGGACAGGTACGAGTGTTGGTCGCGACCTGCACATCAAACCGTGGCGTCACCACCGGACTTAGAGTTTGGTGCCTCTCTTTGTATCAGCAAGATCGAGGGGCAAACGTCTCCATCATACCACCGTGTTAATCGTCGCCCCATCTTTGCTCAGCGTATGAAATTCCCTGTTCATCAGACTTGCAGGCTGGCTTAATCCTGATTGTAGAGGTCACGGTTCATGAACTCAGGCAGCTGGTTGGCGTCAAAGAAGCCTGGGGTGTTGATCTCCAACGCGCGGCTGATGCCTCCCACCTTCTCCAGCAGCCAGTAAGTGGGCATTGAGCCCTTTCCCTGCAAACAGAGCTGCCTTGTGACGGAAGCCATCCGCACACACGTCTCGGCCATGTCTTCTTTTCTGGGGAGCACCCGAGATGCTAATCCCACGTTTTTCCTCCGCCAAAGGGACACCGTACCTCATTGGTATGCTTGACGTAAAATGCTAGGAACTGGATGCGATATTTGCACCACCCTGTTTTTCATCTTCATGTGGCACAACTGACGTGACATTTTTCCTTGCACAAGAAACCAAACATTTCTACTGCCTTCACTGCTGCAGGTAATTCTATAAGTAAGACAGTAGTAATAGTCTCACTCCTCGGAGAAAAACCAGGAGAATGGAGATATAGGGGTGCTGATATTTCGGCAACGTGCCTTTATCGAAACAATAACATAAGTGAATGAGGCTATTACTACTGTCTTATCTATGTAAATAATTTTCCTCGCAAATACACCTAACAGCTTACGAAAATGGAAAACGATCAATAGATGACATGTAAAATGGATGTGGTGAAATCGTCCGTATGTCGCATTTGTTTTCATTTTGGGATATATTTAAATCACCTAGCACACAATAGGTCAAAAGCACTTCCGCCGGTAGACCCTACCCCTTTTAAGTTCAACGCGCTAGCACTCACAGGGGGTCCTCCAAATGAAAGCACATAAATCTTAACTGGCTTGTTCCTACGCTCAGTGATCATATTCTTATGACAGAACTTGAGTGGTTCGCAGGCATCTCTTCCATCAAAAAGCTATTCCAACCCATCTCTTCCGTCAAGGAGCTTTTCAACCCATATCTTCCATCAAGCAGCTTTTCAATCCATCTTTTCCGTAGAAAATCATCACGAATTTCCTTTACCCGTCATGTTTGAAGGGCTTTGTCGCAATACATGTAACAGAGCAAGTCTGAGATTAACGTGCGTGTCAGTGGCCGAGATATAGTACCTGCCCTCACATCCGTGTTCAAATATTGAGTTTTGTCTAGCACAAGCCACTGGCGACCACTTCTGGAAAGTCTTTTCAAGTCTTTTAAATCTGTGGGCAAGTCTGCTGAAAAGCATGCTGAGTGCCAATGCATCCTGCGCCCAAAAACGAGTTTCCATGTGTGGTAATCGGTGCTGCCCTGTCATGACTATATCACACTGCCGCAAGCCCGTGTGCTGGGAATCGTACCGAACCGAAAGGGAGAGCTCACCTTGATTTCGACATCCTCTCTAAATTCAAGCTTATATCCGCCAGTCTTGGCCAGGAGCTCGTGCGTGGTGTCGCTGACGTGCACCATTTGTGCTGGAAAATGGAAAGTGTCCCGACAATGCATTCAGACGCTGGGCACGCTTCCAATGAGCAATGCGTCTGAAAAATGAGTACCTTTATGAGAAATAGAGTGCACTGGCGTTTGCGTCAGTTAAGCATCGCGACTCAAGTCATCTGCAATATGCAGTACATTTTCCAAATACAGCATATAATTACTACATGTCAAAGAGTCGAAACAGACGCAAGTTAGCATTCCGTGAAGCTCCTTACTCAACGCGCACTTCTTCCACATTCGCATAGAAACATCGCAACAACATAACCCAACTCAACCCGTGCAAAAAAGGCCAAGCCGTCAACCTGGCGCTAAACCAAGGACACCACGATGAACGTCTTGTCAACTCACGAAGTCCGGTCGACTCCATGCGCGATGCCACGTTGATGGTGTCACCAAACAGGCAGTAACGAGGCATCTTGGTGCCCACCACACCTGTCGGAGGTCACCGGCAGCACGGTCAGAGGCAGAGGGAGCCCAGGCGCGGAGTCGGCAGCGTTGGACGCCAAGACAGGACGGAAAACGCTCAGCTAGAGGCTCAGGGACTGGGTCAGTGCATTCCTGACATGCCATTCGGGTCACGACATGACACGCATCGAACTGCCAGCTCATTAACCACCTCCGTCTATATCGAACACAACCACCTGCAGCTGAAGTAACACATACCCCACGAGGCCACCATAATGCATTAATATGGGCTGAGTGGATCAGCGGTGACATTTGACTAAATTTGTGCCTAAGAGTTAGCCTCAGAGTTAGCCTCAGAGTTAGTCTCAGAGTTACGCTGCAGTCAGGTTGCAGCACTGACACCATGTTCATCGAAGAGTAGGACGTATGGGTCCATCGGCGTATTCCTTCGGTCCTACAGCAGGCATCAAAGACTTCACGTCCAATATTTTCCAGCTTGAGGGGAAATGAACTCTGGCTGCTCCGCCGCATCGATAGGGCACCCATTTGTAAAAAGCTTTTAAGATGCAAATGAGACAAGTCCGTTATTTCTGTTCTTGAGAGTTAACTAAGCAAGCTGCGGTGAAAATTCAAAGAAACGTCTTTGCATCCCGAAGCACTTGTGGAACACTGCTGACTTCACAACGAAATAAAAATCCCTTGTGATGTACTGCAAAGGGTAGCTAACAAGTGTAACCTAACCACATGACCAATTTTCAAGAACGGTTAATTCATTCCTAACAAAAACGTAACGCTGACATCTCATGGAAAAATAGTAGTTATATACATACACATACACACACACACACACACAACACACACACACACACACACACACACACACACACACACACACACACACACACACACACACACACACACACACACACACACACATACACACATACACACATACACACATACACACATACACACATACACACATACACACACATATATATATATATATATATATATATATATATACATATACATGCATATATGTATGTATATATATTTTTATACATATGCAAGCTCGTCGATGCCTGTTTGGGGGTGCGCACCCCTCGACAGTGTCACCGCGCCACGCCAGACGTACCTGCCACGCACGGCCCCGTGTTGAGGCCGATCCGTATCTGCACCAGCTGGCCTTTGATGTGCGGCACCTCGAACTTCTGGATGCCTTGCAGCAGGTCGAGCGACATGTCAGCCACTTCACTCGCATGCTGATCACCTGCAGTTGTGGCGTGCGGACGGTTCTGGTTACCTTAACTGCGTTTGTAATCGGCTTCACGCTGCCCGACCGCACCCCAGCCTCGGCACGCCGTGTGCACTGCCGGGGCCAGGAGACCACCGGATGCTCGCTAAGTGAGCCTAACAGCTTTCCCGGCGAGACACGCGCTACGGTGCAGCTTACACAACCTTCGGAGGCGTGAGCGTCCGGTACAGGGGGGCAGATAGGTTCCTCGCTGTGCCGGACCTGGCTGCGGCCGCATCCGGACCAGCCGCCTCGCGCTCGGCAGGCCTTCAGCGCCTCCCGACCCGAGCCAGGTCAACGAGGTTCCTCCCTGTGCCGGACCTGGCTGCGGCCACATCCGGACCAGCGCTCGGCAGGCCTTCAGCGCCTCCCGACCCGAGCCAGGTCAGCGATCCGGGCAGGAGGCTACCGGCACCAGCTGACCGGCTCTCGCGCGCAGAGCGAAGCGCCGGTGGGCGCAGCGCATCACACTGCAGTGACGGCGGATGAAAGCACTGCTGGCGAGATGATTGGAAATGGCACAGTTCGCTGTGGAAAGGCCTATATATGCACTGTTTCCGGTTGGCATGCCTTGGAAAGATCTTCAGCTGCATGAGCTGGCACCAATAAGGTTATGAGAAGGCAAGCATGGCAGCCATCGTATGTTTGAACTTTGCTTACCTTTCGAAAATCTGGCTGCATGTTTAGTATTATATGAAAGTAGCGCCAAATTCAGAGACCACAAAAGCGATGAATCCTGACGGTGATCACATCTTACGAACATTGGGGGATAAACCATGTACTCCGTTATAGGCATGTTGGCTATAACGTTACGTGTCACACATCACACGGAACGTTTGGGGAGACTCCGTTCGTCCCCATTTCAGCCTGGCGCGATACCGAAGTTGGCTTTGGTTGGTTAGAGCGTCCGGCTTCAGCACCCCTGCCCCCCCCCCCCCCCCCCCCTGTGGCATGGTGAGCTAAAGTCACTTTAGGCGCTCGCTGTTTGTACCCGACTAGGCTGGCCTGCAGTCGGTAACTCCTGTAATTCCTGTAAAAGAGCGCAAAAAAGGACTCTGCTGCGCATGCCAGCACGTTAAGCTATTACCAAAAAACGCTGCTAACACGAACGCTGGCCCAGAAATTCATCCGATCAAATGGTTTGGATTATATGTGTTAGAACATAAATGTTATCGAACGCTCACTCAGAGTTTACTTAACCGTCCAGACGTCCGTTGCAAAGGGATCTTACAGATTTGGTGCTGAGATAAGTTAAGCTAAAGCCTTGCAAAGTACGGGTCTTTGACCTTCCAAAGAATTGCAAGGAAATCAATGTTTCGGAACTGCTTTGTTGAACTACAATTTGTGCAAGCACCATGCAAACCCGGCGGGACAGCATCCATAACGATATAACTGTTTACTAATCCACCCTATGACTTTAAAAGGAAGACTCACGTTTGAAGATATTCGGGCACCCATTAAACATGATACAATAAGCTCCTTTACAACTTCTGGATTATTTAGTGTGCAAAAGACTGCTCTAGATGACAAACGTTCACTACCTATTAGATATGTTCCTCAGCACATCACCGCTTGATTACGTCATGGAACGTCTTTGTGACGCCAGAGCCGCTACCACACTGGCTGCGCCAGAATTGCCACTACCGTAGATGGGCTGACTCACTGTAGTACTTAACCGGACGGGAGGTGATGGCGTTTGTTACTGCGTGTTTGTTGAACCCCAATATCGCTATGTGCTTGTGTTTTGGCAATTTCTAGTGGTGTTGTGTACCTGTCCATGACGTTATATTTTTACTGGCATCCGCGTAGACAGTATTTCACTATATATCACGTATATAAGGCAGTCACGTATTTCCGTCATGACAAGGACCGATGCCCAAATTCCTATAATATGCAGCACAAAACACTAATCGTGTCCGAAACTTGTGCCCAACGGATACAACAAGATGAAGGTCAGAGAATGTTCGTTGGTGTCATGCATCGTGCTGACATGCGGCAAACACGAATAATTCGCTAATCATATTTTTCTTAATCTTGAGAACTACATAGCTATTGAGGCGGAGACTTCGCGTGACGTTTCCATGGCGTCGTACATGCCTAGGTGACCTTGAAATAGTCTGCACAAGTTTGCAGGCAACAAGCTAAAAAAACAAGGAAGTCTTAAGCATGAAAGATGGCACGGCTATGCACTGCACTTTATCATTTAAAAAGCAGTTGCATCGGTTCAAAACACATACAAATGCGGAGCACTCTCTCTGCGGTTTGCAGTATGCGGGGCGATCTACATCAGACACGTAATGATTGTACTATATCGCCCTTGACTCAAGCAACATTGCTGGCAAGATCAGAATGAATGTGATTTATGCATTATTAATGCAAGATTGCTAGCTTCTGGGCATTTCAGCCACCTTAACAGGAATTAATCCTCGTCCCGGAAATATGTTTCGTCAAATTTACTCCATGATGATGGACCTCAAGAGGTCCTATCAATCTAAAAAAAGCTCAGCGAGCTAGAGCCACACGGAAAACGACATTGTGAAGCTCTCGCAAAACTGCATCAGATAGATGTGGCTGAACGGCGATGAGCGTGATCTTTGGAAATTCAGATCAAGTCAGAGTGGTCGAATAAGCACTTTGAAGACGTCTCCTATTACCGCAAGAACCAAACATGCTACGAAAATGCAGAATTGCCACTACGTCGTTGAATAGCTCTTAATAAGCCTTATGACATGGGCGCTAGTAGACATCAAAGATGACCTACGATATCATGTCAGGCCAAAGGGCGCATGCGACTGTCGTGCTGGACCGTCCGGCTGTAAAAAAGTAAGCTAGCTAAGTTAATGGGGGAAAAGGCATGAGAAAGCCTTTCAAATCTGTAACATATGTGATAACAAGTAACAAATTGCATTGCATTGAAAAGAGGAAGTCACGTCACAGAAGTAAAGTTTTGACTTAGCTTGAACTTGGATGAACCGACCTTTCAAAAACAGCCAGAACGATATTAATGTGCTTAAGCATGATCAAATTTATGGAAGCAGTCCATGCAAGTTGGGCACAGAGCAATTCCTGCAATAAACAAGAACACGTTATTGGTCGCTTTTGAGTGCAATGAAATCAAAGTGACCTCGAGAAAAACGTCATAGATATAATCTGTTCACATCATGAGCTTCTAGCTTTCACACCAGGTATTAATCGCATTAACCCAGAAGCAAAACGGTACCGTGCTCAAAAGTCTTTAAAATTGTTCTGGGAAAACCTCGCGGGGAGGATGGCCTTGACCCTTTGTAGGGGCGGGGTTTAAAGTATGGTGTTTCAAACGTCCAGGCTACTTGATGGAATCCATCTGAAGTTGCTATTGATTTTGCTGAAAAAATTGTTCAGTGAGAGATTTGTATGATTTAAATTTGTAGCCCATGTTGTCCTTGTGTAGTATTCAAAGTGGTGTCATTTATCGTTTTGTCTCTTTTCTTGCTTTCAGCCTCAATTCGGTATTTAAAGGACCCTTTCCTGACTGTTGTCTCTTTGTCGCTTTCGGTCCGTCAAATTCGTGTGGAATATGAAATTATAAATTCAATCCCGTCGTAAACCGTGTCGTAGTAAAGCTCTGACGCCATCAAACCTGATTCGCAAAAATTGCAACCTGCGGATTTGTCCTTAACGCTTAGATTGCTAGTTCTTACAAGTGAGTAATAAAATTTGTTTTGTAACTTCTCTCTCTCTCTCTCTCCTCTCTTCTCTCTCTCTCTCCTCTCTCTCTCTTCCTCTCTCCTCTCTCTCTCTTCTCTCTCTCTCTCTCTCTCTCTCTCTCTTTCTCTCTCTCTCTTCTCTCTCCTCTCTTCTTCTCCTCTCTCTCTCTCTCTCTCCTCTCTCTCCTCTCTCTCTCTCTCTCTCTCTCTCTCTCTCTCTCTCTCTCTCTCTCTCTCTCCTCTCTCTCTCTCTCTCCTCTCTCTCTCTCTCTTCTTCTCTCTCTCTCTCTCTTTCTCTCTCTCTCTCTCTCCTCTCTCTCTTCTCTCTCTCTCTCTCTCTCTCTCTCTCACTCTCTTTCTCCCCCCTCTCTCTCTCTTTCTCCCCTCTCTTTCTCTTTACATTACGATGCCCGAAACAGGTAAGTATCACAAACAGAACATCGTTAGCTTATTGACAATGAAGTGTCCTACCATCGACAGTGCAATTTATATTAAGCTCTCGTTTGCACTTACATGCACGGTGGTAAGTCATACAGCTCTTGGATTGTATTCCTTGGGTTGGTCGACACCAAAACGAACAACCCAGCAAATAAGGCAAATTGGAGTATTTTGATAATTAACAAATAACACTGCACATTTAAAAGCTAACATCACCCGATTTACGCGTGTGCTGCACTTGCTATCTCGTGGGCCCAGGTAAGTTCCCGCTGATACAATAAAGGAGGAAATGAAAAGAGAGACTGACTTCGCAGAGTGAATTCAACCAAATCGTATAATTCCTGTGGCCAACGAATGCCGTTGCAAATATAAGATGAGCTGGATTCATTACAACCGATATTGGCCTCATGTTAGTAATCATTCAGTCGCCACCTTCGAGTCGGAATGAGGCAGGGGCTAGGCACGTAATGGTTTGTATGAGCTACGTCCTGCATCTCACCTTTCACGGAACAGGTGAGATGACGCAAGACCAGCATGAGTCATTGGAGATGACGTTGGTACTGCTGTAGAGAATGTTAAGGCAAGATGTGTATCCGAGATGATGTGATCCTCTAGAATGTTTGCGCGCAGGCTCGCGAGTGGGTTACAACATGTGGCTAACGCGGGGTAAATTTCCCACGTAGCATAAATCTGCCTAGACTGCATTGAGAGGTGCTTATATTTGCCGTTTGTTTGTTAAAAATTGCTCATAAATACGGACAACCGGTTGAATACCAGCAGCTGGTAACATCGCTGAAATGCGAAGAAGGATTCGGCGTCGGGGACTATCGCAGAATGGCTACAGCCGGTGTTCACCAGCCGAAGCGCCACATTGGTGGCGTTGATCAGCGCCATATATGACCCTGAGGCCTCGGGCCGTGCATGTACGCTCGAGCTATCGGATCGCGCCGCCGGACCGGTACCCGCGGCGGCCGGCCAGAGGAGAACATGGACCGACCTGCTGTAATATATGCGAACGGGATTTTTGTGCCGTCTTGTAAAGTCTTTCAACTGGGAAAAATCAGTGCTTTAACTTCGGCATTCTGGAAATGTTGCCGATCGAACCGCTTGCGAAACAAGGCGCCCACTGCACGTTGAGAATCTCGTTCAAGCAGTCCACAAGCTATAACACCAATAAGTTCTTCTGCCAAGCTACAAATGCAATGGCTTCTAATTTACATTGATGCAACGATTCAGCTGATGCGTTTTGCACAATGGTTCACACAATGACGTTACAGGAATTTGACTATGGCCGTATAAGAAACATCATCAGACGTAAAACATCGAACAGCGCAAGGAACTTCAACCACTAGTAAAGCGCTTTTCTCTGGAAAGGTCCTGGAAACTGCCTGTTAGAGCAGCTTTGTTCCTCCACTCGTCCTGCGTAAAGGAAATGTCATTAATGCAACGCTTCGTGCTTCAAGAAAAGCTAACACTCCACTGTTGCTTAGCCACCGGCTGTGTGCGCTGTGCTGTTACCCGCCCGGTGACCCGAGCACAGTACGTCTCTGCGTGGCCGGCTGTGTGCGGTGTGCTCTTTCCCGCCCGGTGACCCGAGCACAGTACGTCTCTGCGTGGCCGGCTGTGTGCGATGTGCTCTTACCCGCCCGGTGACCCGAGCACAGTACGTCTCTGCGTGGCCGGCTGTGTGCGATGTACTCTTACCCGCCCGGTGACCCGAGCACAGTACGCCTCTGCGTACGCCCCAGGCGGGCGATCACGTGACCGGCCAGTTGGGCCGGCGGACGGCCGGGAGACGCGCAGCCTAGCGAGGATTCGTAACATGTGAGGCGGAGCGACGGCTGTCGGGGGGGATTGCGACTGGAACAGCGGATTATAACAAGCTCTAGCCCAGACCTTTAACTCCCAGGAGCCATCGAGCGCTGGTGCTTGTGCGAATTGCACGAGAATGGCGTTGTGAAGCGAAGCGGTCGAAAGGACACTCCGGTACCTTTGCAAAGTTAAGTGGAACGCTAACTGGCTCTGCGGTACATCCCGCAGCAGCGCGGCTGCGCTCAGCTAGGCGAATCGTGGCGATTGTACAGCGCCATTATTTTGTTGTAGGCAAGTTGTACGCTATCGCTTCTTCTAAAACGTCCAAGCAAGAGCGCGCGGGCTTGATCAGAGCTCCTAGTTCAAAAGAGCATCCCACCTTTGTTGCATTTCTCATTTATTGTCACATTGGACGCATGCGTGATATCAGTATATCAGTAATATCAGCATCAGATGAGTAATATCAGTTTACTCGAAATCCTTCTGACTAGCTCATAATTTTGATTTGGCTCTGCCCACCACTTTGAAATAAATACGCTCTATTTGCCTTGCGTTTTTGACACAACAGCGTGTCAAAATGCTTGTAGAATACTGCTGAAGCTTGAAACACGATTTAGACAAAGGAGCTATGCCAACGTGAAACTTACCAATGCCAATGAAAAGCTATGCCAATGAGGGTCGCTCGAAGGAAACCATGGTTTGGTTGCTCGGATTCGAGCCCTTTTACCAGAAATGGTCATTCCAGGGCTACGGGACGAACGACAGCAGATAACGGTGGGGCAGACATGTATGCGCCTGGCGCACCAACCTCCAACCTCCAACCTCACAACCGCGCACGTGCGCTGGGTGGCCGGTCGAGCTTCGCCTCCCAGGGGGCCCGCAGCCCACCTGTGCCTGACGCACGCGGGCGGCCCCGGACAAGTCAGGCGGCGTGGGGGGTGCCGGGTCAAGCAACCCACATGATGAGAGCGGCGGATGGAGCCCACTTTTCATTTCATTTATTGGTTTGAGGGTTTCGGCCTGTTCAGACCATTCACGCTGGATGATGTTATTTTAAATTGGTGTATTATGTATGTGAAGAAAAGTGTACGGTTTATTGACATTTACAAAGCTTGAAGCAAACCGGCAAGTCTGAGAAAGTTAAAGACAATGTTAAGCAGTTCAGGATGGTCATCGCCAAGGACGTTTTGTAAAGAAAACTCGATATTTTGGTTACGACAGAAAGCCTGCATATCTTTGCGGTGCTGTTGATATTTTGTGCACTCAATAACAATATGTTTAACCGAAAGTGGATGATCGCACGGCTGACAGTGAGGACGAGGTTGACTTAAGTATATGTAACTATGTGTGAGTGTAGTGTGTCCGATTCGTAAACGGGCTAGCACCTTCTCCTCCAGACGGTCTTTACGATGCGTTGATGGCCAAGGTGTAATGTCTGGTTTGATATCATGAAGTGTGTTCTGGTAGTATCGGTCCATTGTTGTTGCCAAAATGTTTTGTCATTGTGCGAATGGAATGTTTTGTAGATGCTATGATCAGCAGGGATCTCCATGATGTGTTGGTTTTTGTCAAAGCTCCTTGGCTAGTTGGTCAGCCCGTTCATGCCCATGATGCCTGTATGTCCTGGAATCCATAGAAATTTGATATTCATATCCTGTGTATGTAATATATGATAGAGATTGACGATTTTTAACAAGGATATGGTCGGATGTGTGAAGTCTGGGTCAATAAGAGATTGCACAGCTTGTCTTTGAATCCGAAACAAATCACTATTGTCTTCGTTTTGTGGGTGTGTTGTGAATGTGTTGCAATGCAAGGAAAAGAGCAAATAATTCAGCCAAATATACTGAGGTGCCATCGGTAACCGACATTTTTTATGGCAATGTTCAGTGCAAATAACTGCACATCCGGTGTGGTTATTGGCCTTGGAGCCATCTGGTGTAAATAAAGCTGCTATTTTGATTGTTGAAAATTAGACGATTAAATGTTTGTTGAACATAACTTGTTGTGAAAATGCGTTTGGGATCATCAAAAGAAGCATAACTTTCGAGGGTTAAACTGCCACTGGTGGTACTATTAAAACAGGTGGCATGGAAGAAGGCGGTAAAGTAAACTGAAGAGTGGTACAGTAGATAGTGGTTCGAGATGCTATTGTAAGTCCCTGAGCGACGTTCTGCCGGTCCTACGTTAGTTATGGTGAATGTGAGGTAAGACATGTATGGATTTAAATGCTGGGTGACTGGGATTTTGTCGCACTTTTGTGATGTATCTCAATGTGTGTTCCATTCGTCGGAGGGCAAGAGGCATAACATGCGCGTCCCACTTCAAGCGCTGAAATCGGGGGAAGTACGCAGAGCTCCTTGGGCAACTCGCAAAAACATATTTTGTATGGTGGATAGTGGTTTTGAGAGTGTGTTGGCTGCCTCCTGCATATACCACGGAGCCATATTCAATGATGGGAAGAACTAAGGATCTGTATAGACGTAATAACGATGGCGGTCGGCACCGTATGTTGACCCGGAAATGCATCTAAATAAATTTAGTCTTTTTAGGCATTTGGAGCGAACATGCTCCACGTGCTGTCGCATCGATAATCTGGGGTCAAGTACGATGCCAAGAAATTTGAAAGACGAAACGAAAGGAATGTTGGTTGTCCCATCTAGTCGAAGCCGAAAATTGGGAGTACCACGCATATTTTGCCGAAAATCATAACTGCAGATTTGGGAGCGGAGAAGCGGGAACCCGTATCGCTCTGACCACTGCTGCACCTTGTTTAGGGCGACTTGGAGCCCGTGGCAGCGAATGGTCATATTCAGTGTCTGAGCACCAGATGGCGCTATCATCCGCAAAAAGTGAAGAGGAAATACCCGATGGTAATGAGTCAAATAAATCGTTTATCATAAAATTGAAAAGAATCGGTGAGATACAGCTCCCTTGTGGAAGGCCGTTTCTCTAGATGGTGAGTGTCGGAAACGGCGGATCTGCATCTCACACGAAATGGTCTGATGCCGGAAAGAAACCCAATCAGATAATGTTGCCAAATGGCCTTTAAACCCTAACTGATGGAGCTTGAAAATTAGTGCAGGTTTAAAGACCTATGTCGTAGGCTCGGCTAATATCCAGGAATACAGCAGTTGTGTGTGTCGACTGTTTATAGGAACGTCTGATGTCAGTTTCAAGTCTGATGACATTGTCTATTGTGCTACGATTGTGTCGGAAACCACATTGCTTTTTTGTAAGCAGGCAGTCTCGTTCTACAATCCAAGAGATTCGCTTCACCACCATCCGCTCAAAAAGTTTTCCTAGACAGCTGGTAAGTGCAAGTGGGACGATAATTTGATGGATCTTTGGTGTCTTTTCCTGGCTTTGCAAGTGGAATAATGATGGTGTCTTTCCAGGCGTCAGGAAAGACATGGTTTGACCACAAATCATTTAAAAACTGCCAAAATAAAACGAAGCATATCTTCTGAAAGATTACGAAAAAAAGAATAGTGTAACTGATCATGACCAAGCTGAGGTGTTGCCGGCGGATTTTATAGCCTTTTTGTAGTTCTAGAAATGAAAATGGTAAATTATAGTCTTCGGTGTTATCGGAAACAAAAACAATCAGTATGTAAACGAAACGGGCTTGCGCAGTTTCCACAAATCCTGGTCGGTAATTTCCGGATGAGCTACACTGAGAAAGACTTCAGCAAGAGCATTGGTGATAAGAGTGTGTTGCCGAAATGATTGGTTATTAATGCGTAAAGTGGGCAATGTAAATAGAGGTGCGTTTTCCGGAAAGTGCCCGAACCAGTCCCCATAGCTGGCTTAGGGGGAGTAGCAGCAGTGAACTGCTGGATGTATGCTTGCCAAGAATGACGTTTGGCACTCCTTATAATTCGTCTGGTCGAGCACGCTCATAATTTCGGGCAAGAAGATGAGGTACATCATGGTGGCGACGAAAGCAGCGGAAAGCACGTTTCCGACGCGCAATAGCGTTCTTAACTTCGGTCGTTCCACCATGGTACTGGGATGCGGCGTGATGGCGTTTTAGTTAGTGGAATTGTCGCGGTTGCTGCAGCATGAATAATATGTGTAATAAGGCCAACACCCTGCTCTGGTGATTCATAAACAGTCACGGTTCACATAACAAAGTTCTTGAAAATTTGGCCCCAGTCTGCTTTTCGTAAATTCCAGCGGGGTATGGATCGCAAAACTTCGTCAGCGGTTGCGTCAAAAAGTGGTATGTAAAGTTTAATTGGAAATGGTCGCTGTCGTGTATATCTCCCTCAACAGTCCAATCAAAGTACGTTGCTATTGAGGGAGAGCACAGCGACAGTCGATGGCTGTTTCTGTACCAGTGGGTAAGTGGTGTGCTAAGTATTATTACCTTTGTTTAACAGGACTAAGTTGTGTGTATCAATAAAATCTTCAACCAAATGTCCTCGGCGATTAACGGCTTATGGGTGCCGTTACTCCAAGTGGACTGTGAGCGTTGAGATCGCCGAGGATGAGAAAGGGTTTGAAATGAGCAACGAGTTGGTCAAGTTGCCGTATAAGAGCTCCGTATTATTATAATTTGGTGTAATGTATATGAGCATATATCGATGGTACGGCCATGCAGTCGAACTGAACTTGCAACAGCCTGAAGAGGTGTGTTAAGAGTGAGTGGCATGTGTGTTAATTTTTTGACTGATGTACAGCGCCACCCCACCTTGGCGACGCTCACCGTCCATCGTGTCATAGCGATATAACGAGTAATTTGGCATTTTAAAGTTATATGTGTCGGTGGGACGAAACCATGTTTCCTGTACGGCAATGATGATTGGAGTTAGTACGGCAAAAAGTGCTTTCATTTCGGACCATTTTGAAATGAGACCGCGACAATTCCACTGTAAGATGAAAGACATTTAGTGATGAAGGGATCCATTCCCACCGGTTGATGGGAATCGCCCGAACGAAACAGACCTAGGCCGTCCCATCGCCACCCTCACCGGTGGACGGGACCGGCGGTCTTCGTTCGGGCGTGTTTCGACAGGTGTTGTGGTGGGGGAAGGGGAGGTGATGTTTGTGTGGTGGCCAGAGGGTCCGGGCCGCCGACTGTTCATAGCCGGGGGGCTAGAACGCCGGACGGCCTGACCCGCGCGTGAATCACTCACAGCCGGCGGGCTGGAACGCCGGCCGACCTGGGGACAGGGGTGCACGGGCGCCTGGGCATCCGAACGTCCAGCCAAGGGCGACTCAACGGCATTTTTCGTCTGGGTCTGCGTAGTTGACTCAACTGAAACCGAGGGGCGAGGGTTGAGAAGTTTCAGAGGAGGCAGATGGGTGATAGGGTCGGTCTGTGTTGCACATGTGGCCATCGTGGCTTTTGCTACTTGGGCATATGTTTTGCTGGGCTGCGACGACATTTTAGTTTCAACGGTGCGCCGTGCTTCGGGGTACGACACACCTGTCTTTGCCTTTTCAGAACAAATTTCTTTTTCTTTTTTCCACGTGGGACACTGAGAAGAGTTGGCGGCGTGATCAGCACTTCCACAGCTCAGGCATTTCTGGGGTGATGTGCAGGCAGATCCCTCGTGAGGAGTCTCGCCGCACTTCAAGCATCTGGCACTCTGTTTGCAGTACTTGCTGCCGTGTCCGAACCGTTGACATTTAAAACACTCTGAGTGGATTTGGAATGAATACTCTTACTTTATAACGAAGGTAACCAGCGGTGAGCGAATCTGGAAGTCGGGGTGGGTACCAAAGGTGATAACAAGCAGGCTGGTGTCGTGACGCTGACCATCTCTGAAAGTCGTCAGCCGACGGACATGGCAAACTTGCTCATCTCTGAGCTCCGCTAGGATCTCGTCCTCCGTCATGAAGCGGAGCTCAGGCGCGAAGATGGTGCCCTTACTGGTGTTTCTGGCATGGTTGCAGCGAGACTTTGACTTGTTTGCCGCAAAATTCAGCTGTTTTGAGTAGGGCCTTGGTTTGCGCGCGAGTGGTTGTTTTGATGATGAGTGATCCGTTTGCTGGCGCTTCAATCTTGAGTTCGCACGGACCGCAGATAGCTTTGATTTGCTTTGATGGCCAAAAAACGTTGATCTTTCGAAACGACACATTTTCGTCACAAGGTTGGACGACAACGTACGATCCAAGAGCATCCAGGATTGGCTCAGAGGGCTGGCGAACACTGGTCGTTGTCGAGCGAGGGTCAGCATCAGGGCGAGCGGGCACCGGAGTGGTCAAAGACGAGCGAGTGTCGGAACTGGTGGCGTTGGACGGAGACGAAGCCCGTTGTCCACCCACCGCGGTGGAAGTGTGCGTACGAACGGTCATGGCCTGGGGCGCGCGAGGGTCATCAGGTGAGGTGGCAGCAAAAGCGGGGCTGGCGATACTTCCATCGTCTACGTCCCGGGCATTATCGAGGTCAGAGGCCGAGCTCGAGTCAGTGTCGGTATCACCCTTCTTACGTTTGGTTCGCTTCCCCATATCAGGGGAGCGAGAAGAGAACAAAAACTAAACGAAAAGGTGTGTTTGGAGCTAGAGCGGACGGAAAAGTGGCGAAATCGACGATGCGAAAAAAGGACTCCTTGGCTAAAGAGCCGCAAATGGAGCAAACCACTTGCTGAGATCGTGTCAGATGGGTCTTCGGCCACCGAATCGAATGACGAAAACCTATGCCTGTCGTTGAGCCCACTTTTTCATTTCATTTCATTTATTTGTTTGAGGCGTTTCGGCCTGTTCAGACCATTTCACGCCTGGATGATGTTATTTTAAATTGGTGTAATTATGTATGTGAGGAAAAGTGTACGTTTATTGACATTTACAAAGCTTGAAGCAAACCGGCAAGTCTGAGAAAGTTAAAGACAATGTTAAGCAGTTCAGGATGGTCATCGCCAAGGACGTTTTTTAAAGAAAACTCGATATTTTGGTTACGACAGAAAGCCTGCATATCTTTGCGGTGCTGTTGATATTTTTGTGCACTCAATAACAATATGTTTAACCGAAAGTGGATGATCGCACGGCTGACAGTGAGGACGAGGTTGACGTAAGTATATGTAACTATGTGTGAGTGTAGTGTGTCCGATTCGTAAACGGGCTAGCACCTTCTCCTCCAGACGGTCTTTACGATGCGTTGATGGCCAAGGTGTAATGTCTGGTTTGATATCATGAAGTTGTGTTCTGGTAGTATCGGTCCATTGTTGTTGCCAAAATTGTTTTGTCATTGTGCGAATGGAATGTTTTGTAGATGCATGATCAGCAGGGATCTCCATGATGTGTTGGTTTGTCAAAGCTTCCTTGGCTAGTTGGTCAGCCCGTTCATTGCCCATGATGCCTGTATGTCCTGGAATCCACAGAAATTTGATATTCATATCCTGTGTATGTAATATATGATAGAGATTGACGATTTTAACAAGGAGGTGGTGTGTGAAGTCTGGGTCAATAAGAGATTGCACAGCTGTCTTTGAATCCGAACAAATCACTATTGTCTTCGTTTTGTGGGTGTGTTGTTGAATGTGTTGCAATGCAAGGAAAAGAGCAAATAATTCAGCCAAATATACTGAGGTGCCATCCGGTAACCGACAGTTTTTATGGCAATGTTCAGTGCAAATAACTGCACATCCGGTGTGGTTATTGGCCTTGGAGCCATCGGTGTAAATAAAGCTGCTATTTTGATGGTTGAAAATTAGACGATTAAATGTTTGTTGAACATAACTTGTTGTGAAAATGCGTTTGGGATCATCAAAAAGAAGCATAACTTTCCGAGGGGTTAACTGCCATGGTGGTACTATTAAAACAGGTGGCATGGAAGAAGGCGGTAAAGTAAACTGAAGAGTGGTACAGTAGATAGTGGTTCGAGATGCTATTGTAAGTCCCGAGCGACGTTCTGCCGGTCCTACGTAGTTATGGTGAATGTGAGGTAAGACATGTATGGATTTAAATGCTGGGTGACTGGGATTTTGTCGCACTTTTGTGATGTATCTCAATGTGTGTTCCATTCGTCGGAGGGCAAGAGGCATAACATGCGCGTCCACTTCAAGCGCTGAAATCGGGGAAGTACGCAGAGCTCCTTGGGCAACTCGCAAAAACATATTTTGTATGGTGGATAGTGGTTTGAGAGTGTGTTGGCTGCCTCCTGCATATACCACGGAGCCATATTCAATGATGGGAAGAACTAAGGATCTGTATAGACGTAATAACGATTGGCGGTCGGCACCGTATGTTGACCCGGAAATGCATCTAAATAAATTTAGTCTTTTTAGGCATTTGGAGCGAACATGCTCCACGTGCTGTCGCATCGATAATCTGGGGTCAAGTACGATGCCAAGAAATTTGAAAGACGAAACGAAAGGAATGTGGTGTCCATCTAGTCGAAGCCGAAAATTGGGAGTACCACGCATATTTTTGCCGAAAATCATAACTGCAGATTTGGGAGCGGAGAAGCGGAACCCGTATCGCTCTGACCACTGCTGCACCTTGTTTAGGGCGACTTGGAGCCGTGGCAGCGAATGGTCATATTCAGTGTCTGAGCACCAGATGGCGCTATCATCCGCAAAAAGTGAAGAGGAAATACCCGATGGTAATGAGTCAAATAAATCGTTTATCATAAAATTAAAGAGAATCGGTGAGATACAGCTCCCTTGTGGGAGGCCGTTCTCTAGATGGTGAGTGTCGGAAACGGCGGATCTGCATCTCACACGAAATGGTCTGATGCCGGAAAGAAACCCAATAAGATAATGTGCCAAATGGCCTTTAAACCCCAACTGGTGGAGCTTGAAAATTAGTGCAGGTTTAAAGACCATGTCGTAGGCTCGGCTAATATCCAAGAATACAGCAGTTGTGTTGTGTCGATGTTTATAGGAACGTCTGATGTCAGTTTCAAGTCTGATGACATGGTCTATTGTGCTACGATTGTGTCGGAAACCACATTGATTTTTTGTAAGCAGGCAGTCTCGTTCTACAATCCAAGAGATTCGCTTCACCACCATCCGCTCAAAAAGTTTTCCTAGACAGCTGGTAAGTGCAATGGGACGATAATTTGATGGATCTTTGGTGTCTTTTCCTGGCTTTGCAAGTGGAATAATGATGGTGTCTTTCCAGGCGTCAGGAAAGACATGGGTTGACCACAAATCGTTAAAAACTGCCAATATAAAACGAAGCATATCTTCTGAAAGATTACGAAAAAAAGAATAGTGTAACTGATCATGACCAACTGAGGTGTTGCCGGCGGATTTTATAGCCTTTTGTAGTTCCAGAAATGAAAATGGTAAATTATAGTCTTCGGTGTTATCGGAAACAAAACAATCAGCATGTAAACGAAAACGGGCTTGCGCAGTTTCCACAAATCCTGGTCGGTAATTTCCGGATGAGCTACAGTGAGAAAGACTTTCAGCAAGAGCATTGGTGATAAGAGGTGTTGCCGAAATGATTTGGTTATTAATGCGTAAAGTGGGCAATGAAATAGAGGTGCGTTTTCCGGAAAGTGCTCGAACCAGTCCCCATAGCTGGCTTAGGGGAGTAGCAGCAGTGAACTGCTGGATGTATGCTTGCCAAGAATGACGTTTGGCACTCCTTATAATTCGTCTGGTTCGAGCACGCTCATAATTTCGGGCAAGAAGATGAGGTATATCATGGTGGCGACGAAAGCAGCGGAAAGCACGTTTCCGACGCGCAATAGCGTTCTTAACTTCGGTCGTCCACCATGGTACTGGGATGCGGCGTGATGGCGTTTTAGTTAGTGGAATTGTCGCGGTTGCTGCAGCATGAATAATATGTGTAATAAGGCCAACACCCTGCTCTGGTGATTCATAACAGTCACGGTTCACATAACAAAGTTCTTGAAATTTGGCCCAGTCTGCTTTTCGTAAATTCCAGCGGGGTATGGATCGCAAAACTTCGTCAGCGGTTGCGTCAAAAGTAGTGTAAAGTTTAATTGGAAAATGGTCGCTGTCGTGTATATCTCCCTCAACAGTCCAATCAAAGTACGTTGCTATTGAGGGAGAGCACAGCGACAGGTCGATGGCTGTTTCTGTACCAGTGGGTAAGTGGTGATAAGTATTATTGCCTTTGTTTAACAGGACTAAGTTGTGTGTATCAATAAAATCTTCAACCAAATGTCCTCGGCGATTAACGGCTTGGGTTGCCGTTACTCCAAGCTGGACTGTGAGCGTTGAGATCGCCAAGGATGAGAAAAGGGTTTTGAAATTGAGCAACGAGTTGGTCAAGTTGCCGTAAGAGCTCCGTATTATTATAATTTGGTGTAATGTATATTGAGCATATATCGATGGTACGGCCATGCAGTCGAACTGAACTTGCAACAGCCTGAAGAGGTGTGTTAAGAGTGAGTGGCGTGTGTGTTAATTTTTGACTGATGTACAGCGCCACCCCACCTTGGCGACGCTCACCGTCCATCGTGTCATAGCGATATAACGAGTAATTTGGCATTTTAAAGTTATATGTGTCGGTGGGACGAAACCATGTTTCCTGTACGGCAATGATGATTGGAGTTAGTACGGCAAAAAGTGCTTTCATTTCGGACCATTTTGAAATGAGACCGCGACAATTCCACTGTAAGATGAAAGACATTTAGTGATGAAGGGATCCATTCCCACCGGTTGATGGGAATCGCCCGAACGAAACAGACCTAGGCCGTCCCATCGCCACCCTCACCGGTGGACGGGACCGGCGGTCTTCGTTCGGGCGTGTTTCGACAGGTGTTGTGGTGGGGGAAGGGGAGGTGATGTTTGTGTGGTGGCCAGAGGGTCCGGGCCGCCGACTGTTCATAGCCGGGGGGCTAGAACGCCGGACGGCCTGACCCGCGCGTGAATCACTCACAGCCGGCGGGCTGGAACGCCGGCCGACCTGGGGACAGGGGTGCACGGGCGCCTGGGCATCCGAACGTCCAGCCAAGGGCGACTCAACGGCATTTTTCGTCTGGGTCTGCGTAGTTGACTCAACTGAAACCGAGGGGCGAGGGTTGAGAAGTTTCAGAGGAGGCAGATGGGTGATAGGGTCGGTCTGTGTTGCACATGTGGCCATCGTGGCTTTTGCTACCTGTTCATGTGTTTTGCTGGACTGCGACGACATTTTGGATTCAACAGTGCGCCGTGCCTCGGGGTACGACACACCTGTCCCGGCCTTTTCAGACCAAATTTCATTTTCTTTTTCCGTGTGGGACACCGAGAAGAGTTGGCGGCGTGATCACCACTTCCACAACTCGGCATTCCTGGGGTGATATGCAGGCAGACCCCTCGTGAGGAGTCTCGCCGCACTTCAAGCATCTGGCACTCTGTTTGCAGTACTTGCTGCCGTGTCCGAACCGTTGACATTTAAAACACCTGAGTGGATTTGGAATGAATACTCTTACTTTATAACGAAGGTAACCAGCGGTGAGCGAATCTGGAAGTCGGGTGGTACCAAAGGTGATAACAAGCAGGCTGGTGTCGTGACGCTGGACCATCTCTGAAAGTCGTCAGCCGACGGACATGGCAAACTTGCTCATCTCTGAGCTCCGCTAGGATCTCGTCCTCCGTCATGAAGCGGAGCTCAGGCGCGAAGATGGTGCCCTTACTGGTGTTTTCTGGCATGGTGCAGCGAGACGTTGACTTGTTTGCCGCAAAATTCAGCTGTTTTGAGTAGGGCCTTGGTTTGCGCGCGAGTGGTTGTTTTGATGATGAGTGATCCGTTTGCTGGCGCTTCAATCTGGAGTTCGCACGGGCCGCAGATAGCTTTGATTTGCTTTGATGGCCAAAAAACGTTGATCTTTCGAAACGACACATTTTCGTCACAAGGTTGGACGACAACGTACGATCCAAGAGCATCCAGGATTGGCTCAGAGGGCTGGCGAACACTGGTCGTTGTCGAGCGAGGGTCAGCATCAGGGCGAGCGGGCACCGGAGTGGTCAAAGACGAGCGAGTGTCGGAACTGGTGGCGTTGGACGGAGACGAAGCCCGTTGTCCACCCACCGCGGTGGAAGTGTGCGTACGAACGGTCATGGCCTGGGGCGCGCGAGGGTCATCAGGTGAGGTGGCAGCAAAAGCGGGGCTGGCGATACTTCCATCGTCTACGTCCCGGGCATTATCGAGGTCAGAGGCCGAGCTCGAGTCAGTGTCGGTATCACCCTTCTTACGTTTGGTTCGCTTCCCCATATCAGGGGAGCGAGAAGAGAACAAAAACTAAACGAAAAGGTGTGTTTGGAGCTAGAGCGGACGGAAAAGTGGCGAAATCGACGATGCGAAAAAAGGACTCCTTGGCTAAAGAGCCGCAAATGGAGCAAACCACTTGCTGAGATCGTGTCAGATGGGTCTTCGGCCACCGAATCGAATGACGAAAACCTATGCCTGTCGTTGAGCCCACGCAACTGCATGCGCTACACAATGTGAACACATTGGACGTGATTGTAGTGTTTAATAATATAAGACATGTAATTGAATAAAATCAGAAATAGCGCCATAAGCGAGCATGTAAATACAAGCAAACATCCCTAAACTCAATGAGAAATTGCAAGAGCATCCCAAGAAGCGGCCAGAAACACGAGCATATAACGATATTTGGGCTCAGCGAACACTTCCATGACCGACACTGCCATCTCATCGGCGAGGTTAAGCACTGACATGAACGCCATGGTGGTCATTCGCACGGCTAGTTTGGCAGCACCTCAACGCCATGCAAGCGCTTCATCGCGCAAGCGAACAATGATGTATTGAGCAGCATATTAACTAAAAAGAAAAATGGTGTTGTCTAGAGCAGTCTCTTCCACTTAAAAGTGTACCGATAGTAAAACGTGAGCTTTTGTTGACACATCTGATGCTTGCCTCAATATCTTCATATGTGGAGCATTCCTTTCAGGAGCCAAATCTTGGCTCAAATGCCTGCAAGGAATGTCGAATTCTTTCAACGCGGTTATTTTTCCCGTTTGTGATACGCCCGACATCAGCCAGTCGTCCTTAAAAGCACAGGAGCTCACACGAAACACAGCTTCATCTACTATACATTTTCCCACCGTCCTGGAACTTCCCTGCTCACCATGTCGAGTGGCTGCTACGTACTAATCTCCCTGGCGCTCTCTTTTTATCCTGGCAAACTGGCGCGAGTAGCCTCTTGATCAGTCCAGAATGCAATAGACGGGTGCGGGCATCTCGAGTATGGCGGAAGTCTGTGGGGACAGCTGCGTCTCCCCGCGGCGGCGGGGAAGGGAGGGGGAAGGGGGAGGGGGACATTCCACACTAAGATGATGCCTCCTAAATGCGCAAATCCTGCAAGTGCACTGGGTCGCGCGGAGCTACACCAGCGAAGTAAGGCTAGCTCCGTGCCTCGCCTCATCGCGGCGAAGAGTAGACAACAGCCAATTTAGCAAAGTGACGCGGTGCTAGCCCACCATAATGCACTTCAGGGCATAATGGAGCTGTCCCCTTCACCGTGACTCTGGGTGAGATAGTAGTAGATAGTGAGATAGTAGTAGATAGTTCACTCATCTCTGACACCACAAAATGTGCGTGCGTGCGAGCAAACGTGCGTGCGTGCGTGCGTGCGTGCGTGCGTGCGTGCGTGCGTGCGTGGGGACATGCATGCTTGTATGCGTGCGTGCGGGTATCCGCACGTGCACATACACTTCTATGGATACCGAATCATTGAATACCATCACCGCAAAATGCCGTGATTGCAACTTCCGATTCGGGGAACTGAAGACCGAAGTCGCAATGCGGCCACAATGAGCGTACCGTTTCGACTAGGTAGTCCCGAGACGCACATGTATGCGTCGCCTATAGTCTCGACCTTGTAGACATCGTATCGATCTATCCGGCTGTCAAACAGCTTGTACAGCACGTTAAGAAACGTCACAACCTGAAACGGAGAAGACGATGATGTCAGGGTCTACTTCCGCAGCCGCTGCTGATCCACGTTGATGTGCCACACGACCATACATTTATTTTCGGGTGGTTCACGTCAACATCATCCAGCGGCCGTTGTATATTTATCGTATTCGCCCTACTGATCTGGGCTGCTGCCTTAAGGTGGCAAGGCCTTGCGCGTACATGTCTGCCTCATGCAGCAGTTTACAGTCTCTTGTTCCGAATCTCTTTTATGTAAATCATCGAGAAATTCAACTGTTAGTCGGGGTCCGCCATACTTATAGCATATGATGTCATGCCCATGTAGGGTCAGCTTACAACAGCTGACCTAAGTGATTTTGTTAAACCGGTTTGTGATAGATAACTGGGTCTAAATGACGCATTGATAAATCAATGTCAGTAAGACATTTATGACTGCACTATGTAAACCCATTTTGCCCCTTCCGTTTCTACAGTTTTATTGCCAAACGCTTTTATGTATTCGGGTTCTCGTTGTCATAGAGGCTTTACGACGCACTCAGCTGCTGGGACTATATGGTGTTGCCTGCCCCACAGTCTGGCAGGACGGGCGGGAACCACGGAATATTACTTGGAGTTATTGAGTGAGGCGGAGCCGAGTCCAGTAACTCGGAGAAATTACATTGCGAGACCATAAAACGCTTGAGTGTGGAAATGTCGCGCGCGATTATGATAGTAATCAAGCCATTAGCACTACGGCTACACGGAAGCGTAGTCAGTGTAGGAAAATGTGATCGATCAGTCCAATATGCCTAGCATCTCAAGTTTTGCAGTGGGCCTAGTAAATGAGCAAGGACAGGTGCGATCTGGACGATGATATGGGCAACAAGAGTAAAAACGGTCAGGTCATTAGCACGGGCGTTTCACGCTGTGTATACGCCTGTTGTGTTCAACAATCAAAAAACTTGACTGTCCTGTTATGTGGTTTATACATGGACAGCATCATTCCTTTAATATATATATATATATATATATATATATACACGAATCGTTTGGGCATGAATCAAGTTGGTGTTCTCCAGGGCAGGTTGTCACCTTTATGGCTGGTGTACCATCGGGCCGCACCTAGGTAGCGTGCGTTAATATTACGTAACGGCACTAGCCTCGTTACGGGATCATTACCGCCGGCGCCAACTGGTCTAATCTGGACAGTGCTCCGGCGGGCGTCGCCGCGGCTGGGCTGTAGCAGAGGTGAGCCGGAAAGCGGCGCATGACGAGCGGGCGACCGCGTGGTTCGCACCATATGGGGAACAGCGGGGCAGCGGCCGGCTCACTTGACCAGTGACCTACGGGAAGCGGCGCCATGCCAGGCGGTGGCTCGGCAGCCTCGGATCGGTCCGGTGTTGGCGGTGTCGGCGGCGGACGGCCATATTCCTATATGTGCTCACCATCGCTCGACACACTATGACAAGTGTTTCTTGAATCATTTGTGGCTTACTCGTCGTTGTGAAAGGCTCAGATGGCTGGATCCTCATGGCAATGCCTGTAGTCTATAACTTGGAACTAAAACAGAGATAATCTTAAAACAGACAAACTCTTAAATTTTTCACCGGTTTAGTCTTAGTAGAATTTCACTTTCAACGCTTATACGCATACCTTTCCCGACGCACCACCAGCTAGACGTTTCTAACCATTGGCTATGAGAAAAGTGATGCTTGTCGTTTGTCACTCATTAGCTGTGCTTGCCTACCCTCAGCGGCGTATTCATGACATCGACGACCTTGGCAGGGTGTCCTGTGGCCATACGTGCAACAATGGGAACCCACTCATGTCCCATCAACTAGCGTTTGCATTCTGGAAGAAAGGAAAGAAAGCGTGAAGTGAACACCCAGTGAAATTTCAGTGGCACGCCATCTAATTTTAGTTTTTTTTTTAAACGGTGCTCGATAACGGTTTCCTGGAACAACCGTCGCACACTATTTCGCCGGTGATCATTTTGTCAGTGTCTTGAGATTGCTCGTTGTTTGTAGCCATCCAACGACAGGCGAACAGAACGAATGCAGCCTCCCGTGGGACAGCTATTGTCCGTGGCTTGCTAGCCGTCCCAGCACCTAGCAGCTGGGCCAGCGCCAGGTGTACCGCAGCCAGGAGCAGGCCGACTGTCCCGACCACAGCCGAGAGCAGACCGACTGCCCCGGCTACAGCCAGGAGCAGGCCGACTGCCCCGGCCACAGCCAGGGGCAGGCCGACTGCCCCGGCCACAGCCAGGGGGCGACGACTCCTCTCCCCCCGAGCCAAGAGCAGGCCGACTGCCCCCGCCACAGCCAAGAGCAGGCCGACTGCCCCCCCCCCCCCGAGCCAAGAGCAGGCCGACTGCCCCGGCTACAGCCAGGAGCAGGCCGACTGCCCCGGCCACAGCCAGGGGCAGGCCGACTCCTCCCCCCCGAGCCAAGAGCAGGCCGACTGCCCCCGCCACAGCCAAGAGCAGGCCGACTGCCCCCGCCACAGCCGAGAGCAGGCCGACTGCCCCCCCCCCCCCCGAGCCAAGAGCAGGCCGACTGCTCCGGCACAGCCAAGAGCAGGCCGACTGCCCCCGGCCACAGCCAAGAGCAGGCCGACTGCCCCCCCCCCCGAGCCAAGAGCAGGCCGACTGCTCCGGCCACAGCCAAGAGCAGGCCGACTGCCCCGCCACAGCCAAGAGCAGGCCGACTGCTCCGGCCACAGCCAAGAGCAGGCCGACTGCCCCGGCCACAGCCATCTTACCATCTCCTTTTGGTATCTTACCATCTGTTCATCTTAGTCTCTGAGCACTACAAATGCCACTCATGACCATTTTAAGGCCAAAGATGCCCTGAGAGGCCATTACTTGCGACAAGGCTCCACGAGATCCCGGAAAAAATGTGATCTGTGGCGGACATTTAAGGGCATCTGAAATGTTTTACATTTCGTAGCACACAAAGCTGTTGAGATCAAATCATTCTGTTCGTCATGTGCGTCAGAACACATGCTTTTATTAGAGCTTCAAAATCGACTCGATCTGATAAAAGTGGTTGAAGTGCAGAGAATCTAAGGACGACTAAGCACGTTTCATCCTCATTACCTGTAGCCATAACTTCAAGTGGTTCGGTCTTCGGTCCTTTTGTGCCAATTGTTTCTGTAGGTTCTTTGGTCCTATTGTTTCTATAGTCTTGGTTTGGTCGACCTTCTCAAATGATGGGAATTAAATGAAACACATCGGATTTCTGCTGTCGTCGGGGGAGGGGGGGGGGGGGGGGGCAATGCTAACGTGCATACAGAAAACAGTGGAAACTTACGTGTACTGAACTGTATCTGAAAAGGATCTGCTTTGAACTAATTGAACAATGAAATCTCAGAGCTCGCTCCACCCGATTTATGCTCACGCCCGTTTCAACGTACTTCAGTCATAACGCGAGCGCACCGCTACTCACCTGCATGGGAGAGCTCTGTGACGAGATTTTGGTAAAGCCCACGATGTCGCTGAAGTAGACGGTGACAGATTCGAAGGACTCGGCAGGTACCTGTCCTTTTCCCTTCAGCTGCCTGGCGATCGGCTCCGGCAGCATCTGGTACAGCAAGCGGTCCGTCTTTTTTTCTCTCGCGAAATCTCCATGGTTTTAGCTGCCACCATCTCGGTGAAATTCTGAGGGAAAGCCATTGACGTGAGGTTGTAGGTTTGCAGGGGGAAGAAATGCATGAAACTCAGCCCGGTTAAAAGGATTGTACTAGTTTGCTTAGGCGTCAATATAGTTTAACTCCGCGTAAAGGTGGTGCTAAAAGCATCTCAGCTGACATAGATGGGCGATTATTTTTCATGAGCCCAATAGTCTCCTATGTTGCACGCTACATGTAAACTTCAAATAGCCAATACAACTGACTGATACAATGGACAAAAGAGAGTCTTTGATGAAAGTGCAATCTGAGCATGGACCGAACCAGACGTGGTTTTGCTAACTTGGGAGCAGGTGTCAAACAGCATGACGTACCATAGCTGCACTATGCAATACCGCTGCACATCGACAGCGTAAGCAAAGGAATGTAAAGTCGCCCAGATTGCAGTTTTTCATTTTCTCCAAGGATTTGCACCATCTTTTAAGGGTAAGCCGATTGTCATCAAAAAAACGGCTCAACGACGTGATACTGAGCAATTGGCAAACGCCTTGCTGTGAAGAAGGAACCGATCTTTTTTATTTGACTTTTACCAACGTCATGATTCCTGGAAATGTAAAAACTGGCATTGTAAAACAGCATTTCAGCACCAATAAATGCAGCCCAACGTATACTCTGCGGCAGTTCCACTGGGTTTTTCATAGCAACGAATATTAGATAAAACGATGCAAATATATCACCGCGTAAGGATTGAACAATCTCGAGCCTCCCCCCCCCTCCCACCCCCTAAGATTTTCTGAGGATATTTCTCCAACATTTGGTGTAAACGCGCCCAAATTCAGACGTTCCTTGAGTATGTTTTTACATGTAAAACGTGACTCCGACTCTAGCATGTCTGGTTTCCGAATGCCGACGGTTTTTAGGGACACTACACGGCGATCCACGGCTGGCGCGTGCGGCGGGCGGCGGCCGATGAATGCGCCGATCGGGGGCGACGGACCGACACTGTCACAGAAACGGAGCCCTGCATTAAAATAGCTGTTCGAAACATATAAAACAGGGTACAAAATGTGCTCAGAAGTAAGCAAGGAACATGTCTGTGCAAGTTGCGTGCTTCTAGGTGGCATGATTTCAAAAATAATGGCACGTAAAGCTGAAATAGTGCAAAGCTTAGGAAAATTTTCCTCCGGACGACATAATGATAATAATTTTTTTAGAAACATCAAGCTTAAGAACAATCGTAAGGTCTCCTTGAGATCAATGCACCGCTTTTTCGCGAGGCTCTTTCTTTTTTAGGTTGAAAACGGTGAGGGGATGGCATCGGCCCCCCACCCTATTAGTCTGGGCTAGGATAAAGAAGGAGTCGGGGCAAGGGTTCAATCGGCATATATCGCAACTTTCTATGCTTCTACGTGAGCTTTAATGAGCATTCTGTAGTGAACCAGTACTTGCGCAACTTACCTGCATGGTCAAGGCAATTTTGCGCACGAGCAGAATGATGATCGGCGAGACAATAAGCACCAAAACTAGCAGCATGATTGCCACCAGTTGCTGGCCATACGCTCTCGACACCTGGTCCTTCACGTTTGTCCTGCAGGATCAGTGTTACAACGTTACAATACCGCAAGTAAGATAGGCCACCATTACGCGTCTTGGTACTGCCAATTCTGCATCAGACGTTTTCCAATGATGGTAACAGTTTCATCCTAGCATTGTTTTCCACTCAATTTAGTTCCCGTACGCGAAGGGGAATTACTTAGACTATTTGGTGAATAACTTAGTTAGGATAACCTTGCCATAAGAAAATAAGCATTGAAAAGGGTGAAGCAAATCAATGCATCTACAACCGGTTAGGCCTTCCAGATTATCTTCCATAAGTATGAACAGAAAGCTCTGGTTCAGAAGAGTAATTTTTGCAGCCACAGCACATTCGGATAACCTGAAATATTACCAGTTTTGCTCGCTGCCCTATGCCATAATGCAACGCTCCAACAAATTGCCATAACAGAAGCACCAATAGGTGAAACCCGCCCAACCCCGGACGAACTCAGGCGTTTGCTAACATAGAGGCGCGTTTGCCTCAAATGCAGTGCCAGTGTGCCGTAGTCTATTGGCAAAAAATTTTGAGAGGGCTTGGAATGAGGAGGTACACAATCGAGCATTGAAGAGACAGGACCAAGCACACGGCATTCGACTGAAATGTGTTTTGCGTGGCAACAAATCTTGGTCTTAAGCATAAGAGCGTAGCATGGTGATGCCTCAGTTTGAAAGCAGGTTCCTGAGCTTCATATGAGTTCAAGAGTAGAATCGCGTATTGATGTCTCTGAGCACATCTGAACGCTTAACTAGACTCACGTGATCATGTTCCTAAGCTCCACCTGGACATCTCGCAGAAGATCTGCCATTGTAGTTCCATTGACGAAGAACTCAATGGCGAATTCTGGAGACCCATTTCTTGGCTCGTTGGTGAGTATCTTCTCACGTCTGCAAGGTTAAAGCCACCTATAAGGAACAACAACAAAAGGCAAAAATACTCGCCGTCCTATCACAATAAAACTAGTTATTATCAACCTGTGGCTTGAAAATTGCTACGCTTAATATGGCTGTTCCCAGTAGTTTGGTAAGCACTTATTTCGATTGAGTCGACATGGACACATCGGCATGGATTGTTAATGCTTAAAGCGGTCATTATTTCTAAAAAGAATACGGCGATTCCGAAACTTTCAAAAGTAAACGTACTTTGTAATTAACCTTATATTTTGTAACTAAAAGCCTTAACTTTGTGATGCTTTGTTCTATTTTGTACCTACAGAAATCCTCAGCAAACTAGTCGGACCACTTCAGTACTACTTCATCGCAACGGTAGCAGGCCTGACTGCGTGATGAGTAAAAACTAGCCTGCCGATACTCTTAAAGGACACTTTTACGTTTTTACTTCTTCCGATCAGTTCTTTGAACATTTAACTCTTCGAACTATTTTTACGGTTAGTTGAAGCCGTAAATGCTTAATTAAGATACTCTTGCCACAAGAAGATAACTATTGCTTGCTTGATATCTAACTTATCTTTTGCTTGATATTAGCCAGAAAGGCCTTGATCTCGCCGCTTTAGCATAATGAATTTTCATACAGGACATAGCCAGCCCCGATGAAAACCAACCCGTTTTATTACTCTGGAGCTTAATAGATGAGATAGTTTTTGGTGCTCATTGCGAATTTATTGATAACAGGAACCGCATGATGCATATTATATGGATTCTTTGAATTCAGGAGCAGTAAACGACCTGAAATGTCCCAGGTCAATATTTTGTTTTAAGAGCACGCTGTCTAGCTATATTTAACGCTTATTCAGATGCAAAACTCAAGGCTGTCTAGTATACTTCCGTCCATGAACTTCAAAGGTCAAACCAAGGTCCTTAACCTAAATGAGCAACAAGG
>NW_023597074.1:0-1376 GCF_011947565.3 Pollicipes pollicipes
TGCGGCGCTGCTCCGCCCCCGTGCTCCGCTCTGCTCTTGTGTGCCGCCGCCGCAGCGCCGCCCGGGGCGGCAACCGTGAACCGCTTCGGCCAGTGGCGCGTCGCCCACCACGGCTCCCCCCGCCGCTCCGGCGACCGGCCACCTTCCGCAACGGCGGGCGGCGCCAGTGCCCGCCACCGGCCGGCGGCGACAACGCCAACGTCGGCTACGACAAGTTCGACACCGAACCGCGCGTGGCGCCGACGTGGCGTGCTGGCCGGCTGGCGGCCAGACTGCAGGGCGCGCGCCGGCCAGGGGAGGGTCTCACCAACCCGCTGGTGGAGCTCCGCACGCGCTGGGGCCGCTGACCGGGTTCCGGTGTGGTGAAGCTGTTTCGACGAGCCGGGCTGCGGGCCGAAGGAGTGGCCGGCGCGGCTGCAGCCCGGCGTGCCAAGGAGAGGAGGGACGGTGACTGCGTTCCTCGGCGTGCCGTACGCGCTGCCGCCGGCAGGAGGCGCGCTTTAAGGTGAGGCGTCGCTTGGTCGGTCGTCTGTTGGGGTGTAGTCCTTAGTCAGTTGTGGTCGTCTGACACTGCGTGTTGCAGGTGCTGTGGACTTAAGACGCAAGTCATAATGAGCGGGTAGGGTAAAACCGAAAAAATGGCAGTGGTGGGGTTCGAGCTCACGACCAGCGGTCGTGCTTCCCTTGATCTACGGCAGTCAACTTTTAAAGGAGGGGGAAGGGAGAAGGATAAACACGTAACATCATACGACGTGGGTGCCAAGTGAGATAGGGTTCGGGTTGCTGACAGCTAGACCACGGCCAACACACTTCGGTGTCCGTCAAGGGGTCGTGGCTCGTGCATTAGTCGGCAAGCGACTGGTCTAATCATTCTGGCATGTTGCGTTAATGAAGCCATCTTGGCTCTCAGTTGCACGGGCAAATTCCGCCTCGTGTTTGGCGTGGTCTGCGCCAAAGAACGGCAGTCATGCGACGCGGGATGTTAATTGTGCACTCTGACTTGGCGCTGTTCTGTTCCGTGTTTCGCTAAAAACTCGCAGCTCCACATAGCACAGCGTCCCCGAAGGCCATCGACCCTGAGCACGCCGTAGCGGCAGTGGCATTAAAGGCAGGGGGAATGGGGGATGCTGAAGTGCAGCGGTACAGTTTCCTGTTGGGTCTAGGAGGAGGGGCACCAGCCCGCTCCCCTCCCCCAACTTCTGTGAAGAAAGCGGAAGAATCCGAGGAGAAGAGGCCCTTTTTGGCATATTTCGGGTTAGGTGTGGACACTTTTTGTGCTCGGCCGCCCCAGCTTATTTTGGGAGGCTACATCCCTGCTAGCGTAGCTTTTATGGGCCGCCCTTACGCCATCGCGGAACGCGCAATGGAGCCACACG
>NW_023597075.1:0-835 GCF_011947565.3 Pollicipes pollicipes
CGCTCCGGTGGGTGACCTGACGGGGTGGTGGTGTCGAACGATTTGAGGATCGCAACCACGCTCCTTGTGGGTGACCTGAGGACGGTACTGTCCGTACGATGTGAGGCCGCACCACGCTCCGGTGGGTGACCTGAGGACGGTAGTGTCGGTACGATGTGCGGCCGCATCACGCTCCGGTGGGTGACCTGAGGACGGTGGTGGTGTCGGGACGATGTTCGGCCGCACCACGCTCCGGTAGGTGACCTGAGAACGGTACTGTCCGTACTATGTGAGGCCGCACCACGCGCGCTCTTCATCGAATCGCTGCAGCGACATTCCGGTTTGGCTAGGCCGGCTAGGTCGCAGGGTACCGCGTAGGGGTGCGAGGGCGGACATTCCACGTTTATGACAGGAAGCGGAAGATAGGAGACGTGTACGATTGTCGCCGCCCGTCCAACGTCTGCAAGATTTCGTCGGACATTGACGGGCTGCGTAGATATCTCCGAACGAATTCTTTGTTCTCTTTGTGCCGTGATCCTGCTGTTGCGTATCAATCCTGCCTCGCCACTGGAAACATTTGTTAGACGATGCATAAACATCACACTTCGCGTTACACAACCGAGATCTACATTCCAGACGCAGTCGAAGCCCGTGTCATCTGGGCACAGGACGAAGACCCACTAGTTCTGGTCAGCGCCGCCAGGGGGACGAGCGCTCGCAATGTGCAACCACCGCCCCTGGAATGGGTTTGGACGGCTGGTTATCCAGACAACAGGCTACGGAGATGGTGCTGAGCAGGCAAGACAATCGCTAGCTTCTGGGCTATTACATATGTGCATTTATGTTGTTGCATGGT
>NW_023597076.1:0-62178 GCF_011947565.3 Pollicipes pollicipes
AGTGATGTGCCGAACATATCCATTGTGCATGCTGAACTTGTTAAACTTATGCAACTGATGCAGTGTTTGTGGAGGAATTGATTCATGCTCAGGCTGGACTTTGTATCCATCCAAAGATCCCTGATCAATGATCCTGATCTGTGAAGTTTGAATAGCAGGCATGATGTAAGTGAAGCTGGTTTCTTCAGGAAGACTCACATTTCAGGTGCAGCAAAAGTGTAACTACTTGCTATGCAAATATGTCTTCCATGTATACTACTGTGTTGTCTGTGAAGGCATGGCACATGGGCAACTGAATAGAGCAGAAGGCATGCAGCTTCAATCTGTTCTGTAAACTTACACATCATAATATCAATCTGCAACATCTCTGCCTTTAGATTGTCATTTGGGAAGCTATGCAGTTTTTTGTGCACATTTCATGTTACATGATTGTAAAAGAGTTAGACTGATGGCACATTATTTTGGTCACTAATAAAAAAGGTGTGCAGAGGAGCAGTTAAGTCATCGCTGCTTTGAGGTTCTGTACAGCTGTGCATGTAACAGCTAGGGCTAAAAGGGCAACAAAACAAACTTCAGGCACTATACATATGAACTAAAGTACACCTCCATCAGGTTGTTCTGTTTTTCATATGAACAGCTCATTTCAAAGCAGTGAGGTATTTGCTTTTGAATTATTGATAACAATGAATAATTGCTTGCTGGATTATCTTGTGATTGGTGTTTTGTGAGTTCAATCATTGCCATCCATTTGGGGGTAACCATCTGACCAATGTGTATAACCGATTTGTAATATTGAGGACATGCAATGTGGCTTGTATGTTTATTGGGTAAGTAGTGAGTTGGTACATACAGTGTCATATCTTTATCTAGATGTATTAAAGTGCTGGTGTGCTTGTCAAGTAGGTAGCATACTCCCTGAATTGATGGCACGTTTGTCACATTTATGATGTATCTGTCAGTGCCTTGCACATTTCAGGTCAATGGTGTGTTGCCCAATCAATGTGGTGTCTGGCCAGTCGATGGTGTCGTGGACATCAGCTGGCATTGACCGTCAGGTTGGTGCCGTTTTCAGGTCGATGGTGTCGGTGGACATCAGCGAGGTCGTCATTCGTCAAATGCTGCAGAAATACGGCCCGCTCGGCATGACCTTCACCCGCATGGACTTGATGAAGCTCGAGTTCCCGGACAAGAACTTCACGTGCGTGCTCGACAAGGGCACGCTGGACGCCGTCTTCACCCAGGACGACGAGCACACGGCGCGCATGGTGGACACCATGTTCACGGTGCGTCATCGCCGTTGCTGTGATGGCTCCGCGTGCGGACGCGTGACGTTGTTGAACGTGCTGGACGTGGAGAAGCCTCCTCGCCGGTCGTATTGGTATGCTGTGCGGGTGCACTCCGGCAGCTAGCCACGTCCACATCTCAGGCGAGGGTTTGCTGGAGGCGCGTGACGTCGTTGAACGTGCTGGACGTGGAGAAGCCTCCTCGCTGGTCATATTGGTGTGCTGTGCAGGTACACTCCAGCAGCTAGCCACGTCCACATCTCAGGGTTTGCTCAGGGTTTGCGAGGGTTTGCTGGAGGTGCGTGACGACGGACCGCGGTGCCGTTTCAGGAGATCGGCCGGGTGCTAAAGGTTGGCGGGAGGTACGTCTGCGTGTCGCTGCTGCAGGGCCACATTCTCAAGAAGCTGCTGGAGTGGTTCCCACAGCAGGGCTGGATGGTTCGCATTTGCAGGTCAGGCCACAGGCAGTGGCACAGGTCGTAAGCTCTCAGCGATTACTGGGGAAGTGAGCTAACTTTGTTTGATGCTCTGGTATTCCGTGATGGTGTTTCGGGGTTCGTCAGTGCTTCGCGGTTAGAAATGTCGATTGCTGCCATCGTGGTTATGCTAAAATTAAGCATCTTGTTCGTGAACTTTCAGTGTACAGCCAAATCATGTTTATCACGATATGCTGGTGTTCTGGACTACGTCTTGAGATCATACCAGAGATCCACAGTATTCTGGACGCCGTCTGGATGGTTAAGATATGAGTGCGTAATGAGTGGCTTAGCCCGATTTGAAAAGCTCGCCATCGGTCCTCTGGTCGGGATTTTGCTTGTGTTAATGTTGGTGATGAGAGTTGAAGGACCACATTTGTAACACATGCCAGCAATCACCCGACATCTCATCCTTTAGTATTTCATTTTGTGACCATGGGTTTTTAATATGTTCGCCATGTAATGTGTGTATTTTTTCAGGTGTAAGGGTGCTGAGAACTCCGACTCCGGTGGGATACCTTTCCCTGTCTTTATTGTGGTGTGCACAAGTTTGAACTCCTGCCGGACCGGAAGCCCATGAGCGTAAGTTCATCCTTTGCTTTGGATATTTTTGCGTGTTTGAGCTGTCATAAATCCGAAAAGTCGATGGCTTTCAGCAAAACAAAATTGCTTTTTTGCGGCTTTGGGCCGGCAGGTGTCAGTTTGTGGAGGAAATCTAGCTACTATTGCAACCGTATGCACAGTTTTGTTGCGGACAATTTTGTCCTTGCTTAAGATTATTTCGTTGGGAGCCGTGCTGAAGCCGATTATCTCAGCCAGTAAGTTTCCGTTCGTCAACGATCTGGTGTCCGTGTTCACGTCTCGTAGCGCTATCAGCATGTGATTACACAATGCCATGCCCGGCGTGAAAGCTCAAAGGCGAGACGGCCGCCTGGTCATTGACCCGGGGCCGGCGCCGCGCCGCCGGGCAGGTGCTGGAGGTGAGCCTGCAGGACGAGCGGCCGCGTCGGCTGCCCTCGGCCGACGCCGTGCGGCAGGCGGTCACCGGGCTGCAGCAGTTCGCCTTCACGCGCCACGGTCTGGCTGCTCCTGGCAGCGGTGAGGACGTGCGGCTGGAGCTGTGCGATGCCGATGGCGACGAGGCCAGGTTCACGCTTTTCGTCGTCGACCGCTGGCGCAAGAAGACGAAGAAGGCGTTCGCCATCTTCATCGTGCCGCAGGGGCGGTGAGGACCCCGCCGCCCATTATCGGAACTCGAAGTGCTTGAAGCTAGAGAATGGTGTCCGGCGGCAGTGCGTCGCCGCCGCCCATTTCTGTTGTTGGGAAGACAATCTGACTGTTGCAGCCGTCTTTTGCGGGTGTAGGGAGACGGGGTTATCACGTGTCGCCCGGCCATCGCATCCTGTTGCCCTGGAGATGAAGTAGCTGCGTGCCACTGCTTCTGGTTGCCAAGACTGATTGGCCGTGCATTAGCGCCGGCAGCCGCCGTTGCCAGGGAGACGGATTGGCCGTGCATTAGAGCCGTCAGCTGCCGTTGCCAGGGAGACGGATTGGCCGTGCATTGCCGCCGGCTGCTGCCGTTGCCAGGGACACGGATTGGCCGTGCATTAGCGCCGGCAGCTGCCGTTACCAGGGGCGGCGGCGGCGGACGACGGCCGTGCGTCACCGTCGCTTTCCGCCGTCGCCAGGGAGACGGAGTGGCTGTTCGGCACGCCGGCCGGCCGCCGTCAGCTGGCGGAGACGGCTGGTCATGACCGGCTGGTGGTGGTTCACCTGCCTGACCGGCGGCGGCGCTACGGCGCCCTGCAGGAGGTGCAGGAGCAGCTGTCGGGCAGCGTGCTCCAGCTGCGGCCGGCGCACCTCCGGGACGATGTCCAGGTCAGAGGCCGGCCGGCTCAGGGGGCCTGGTCGGCGTCGCGGCAGGGTATGTGTGTGAGCATGCAGTGACGCGGTCACCAGGGCTGCGTGCCGCGGTTCTCCGCCCGTTGTGTCAGTTGTGACCCGGTGAGTGACTGGTGCCATTCTGACGATCTGACGTGACAAGTAGCAGGCACCATTTCCAACTCTTTGTGATATGAAACACGCATTTATCGTTGCTCTCTAATCTGTCTGATCGAGCATGGGACGAAACCGGCTTCGGCAGCTGCTTTGGTGAAATGCCAGTTTTCCGCCAAAGGTTTTTGGTTCCATTTCGGCTTTGAACTATTTTCCCCGGCTGACGAGCTTCGACTATCTCCCCGTGCGATTTGAAACGGCGTCGGCTTCAGCTCTGTGCTTTTTTCAACATCGGGCTCCGCCTTCGTCCTCAGCCTTCTAATTTGAGCACCGACCTCGGCCATATCTCATTTTGAGCTGATGGCCTCTACACCGTAATGGTCATTTTCTCTTTGTTTGCGACTTTACTCGACAAAACAGTCCTGTTCGTCCTGTCAACCTACCACGCCATGCACCCTGTCGAGGCTGCGGCGTATACATGGCCGAAGATCAATCAGCCATCACCAATTAGTTAAAAAAATAAATTAACAAATTGTCAGCACCAATTAATGCCTGACAACGGCCGGAGAGCTAATTGTCTGAAACGATGCACAACCACACATTCGAAAAGCTTCCATTTGTTGTCACCGCCTGGTCTCAGCCACCCCACGAAACCCTAATTGTGTGCCATGCGATCCCATGCGGTCTTAGCAGACCCGAAAATGGGTTGGCTTTCGCGAAACACTGCTGCACGCCAGAGTCGGCTCCTGCTTTGGTCTTGGGATTCTAAACCAAAGGTTTCGGCTTTGGCTCCACGTATCCTACGCTCGAAGCCGCCAGATATGTGGAAGGCGCTGTCTACACGCTGGTGCGCTTCGGATCCGGCGTGACGTTTTAAAACATGAAGCCACCAGCCTCAGCTTTGGCTTCAATTTTGAAAATTTCAAAGCCAGCGGCTCGTCCTCGACTTGGGCTTCGTCTGCGCCTTGGCTTCGGATTTGGTTTCAAAGCCAAAAGCCTGAGTTCGTCTCCATGCCAGTATCTGATATCGTGCGTAATCGGTCCTCACGCCTATGGCCCGGTAGACAGACGACACTCATGAACATCCATGACCTGGTCAGTACTGTCCCTGACTCTCTGACCGGATAGGTGCCATTCCTGACCTTCTGTGACCTTATCAACACCGTCCCGGACGCTGTGTTGCCGCACAGATGCCGTTCCCGACCCCCATGACCCTCCATGACCTGACCTGACCTGACCTGACGCTCCAACACCGTGTCTGACACTGTGTGACCGTGCAGACACCATTCCTGACCCTCCATGACCTGACCAACACCATGCCTGGTGCTATGTGACCCTACAGGTGCCGTTCCTGACCTGTGCCGGTGACCTGGGGCGGCGGGAGCTGCGTCACCGCGGCACTAGCGCTGTCTCCGGCGACTACGTGGTGGAGGACGTACACCTCGAGCATGGCGACGTCTTCCGCCGACTCGTCTTCCTCTCGAACGTCAACATCGTTCAGTCGGAGGCCAAACTCAAACCAGGTTTGCCATGCTGCGCTTCGCGGCAGTCCAGCGGACGTCAGCTGTCACGCTCTTCCTCTGCCTGTTCAGACATTGCTCTGTGCTGTTTTCGACTGGCTTATATGTTTGACTAACAACGGCCAACGGGCTGCTTGGGGTTGGGTGCAAGCTGTGTCCCGTTTTCTCATTGACAGCTGATGTGTGGTGCTCTGTTGTCGCCGTGTCCTGCTGCCTCATTTCCCGCGCGTGCGTGGTGACGGGATCACGCGTTGACGTCTTCGCGATGTATGCGCTCTCCTTCGCCTGGGCTGCCACCTACCACCCGTGGAGAGCTGCTGCACGTCATTGATCGCCTAGATGATGATGATGATGATGATGCTGATGATGCCGTCCACTGACCCTGCCGACCGCTGCGGCAGTGGCGGCGAAGGGCGGCCAGCGCTCGTTGGCGGTGGACGCGGAGCACCTCTCGTGCTTGCATCATCGGTACATGGCGGCCGGCCTGGGCCTGGCCGGTGCTGCCGACCGGCCGGCCCGCCTGCTGCTGGTGGGGCTGGGTGGCGGCGGGCTGGCGCGCTTCCTACATGACAAGTTCAGCCAGGTAATGGCCGCCGCCGGGCGTCCTCGCGTTCGGGGTTCGCCTTCGTCGGCAGCATGTACTGGGTCGTCTTGAGCTGGTGTATGGTTTAATAAATTAAGACTGATTATATATATATATATATATATATATATATATATATATATATATATATATATATATGATGTGTGCGTGTGTGTGTGTGTGCGTGCGTGCGTGCGTGCGTGTGTCTCTGTGTCTGTGACCGTACCGTTAGTCGCCGGTTGTTGTCCCCGTGCCTTCCGCTCCCATCCGACCCGCCGACCTGCCGCGTGCAGGCCGCCCTCGACGTGGTGGACATCGACCCGGAGATGGTGGCCGTAGCGCGCGACTGGTTCGACTTCGCCGAGGACCGGCGGCTAACCGTGCACGTGGCCGACGGCCTCCACTTCATCCGGGACTGCAAAACGCAGGGTGAGCGCGCGAGCCGTCCGCGATCAGAAAACGGCATTGGTGTACGATTTGTCTCGAAGCGTATTGAACGTGGTCGTTGTAGGAATCAGCCGGGACGGCACCACCCGGCGCAGCGCGGTCGGTGCATGGGTTGACAGGGCCGTACAGCACGGGCTGGCGTATCCCGGGACACGGGGTCAGGGTCTCCAGGGCGCCGGAACACCGCACAATGCAGCGCCCAGTGTGAACCACTGCAGCGCTGGGCTCAACGCGGTCAAACACGTAGTAGTTCAGCTTCAAGGGCAATTGACATTTTGTTATGCGGAAGTCTCCTCTTTTCCTTTTTTTGATATCATTTAGCAAGATTATCATAATCCTTCAAGATGATCATAATCGTTTTTTCTTTGAGTGTTTTTTGTTTGTTTGTTTTTTTGGTAACATGTGCGGATGTTGTTGCTGGGAACGATTAATAAGTGGACGGTCATGCTCTTATTCAGTGGTGATCCTTCCACGCTTTCGGGATGGGGGTTTTCCAATGACGTCACGCCGGCCTTGTAGTACCCAGTCGGATGGATTGGGTTTCAAACGTGAAAACACCGGAAATCTGAATTGGACTCAGTGACTGAATGCGGCCAGGGCGGCGGCCACCGAATACTCTCCACACTTCCGGACGCACACGATTGTTTCGAAGGTGGTGCTCATTGCATTCATTCGTTTTCGGCGAACTTTGCCTGGTCTGACCTTCCAGATACTACTTCCACGTTTTTGTCAGTGCTCGCAATTTCTACGATACAAAAACCGATGGATGTTGGCCTTTTATTCTTGTCGTGTGTGTGTGCTTACGCCTAGCACAGTTCAACTGTAAACCTACGGGTCTCACCATGTGCGTTGAGAGTGCGTCAAACGGCGCATGTGTTCCAAGGGACATGCGTCACAGGATAAGGTGCAGTCCCCTCCCATTGGGGACAAAGGCCGCCGTCGAATGCTCATTGTCACCGGATCTGGCAATCTGACAACGCTATTGATGTCAACGATCTAGTTTTCATCCCGCTCCCAACATTCACCAGTCAGTTGCCTCCACATCACGTGACATCGCTCCCAACATTCACCACGTCAGTTGCCTCCACATCACGTGACATCGCTCCCAACATTCACCACGTCAGTTGCCTCCACATCACGTGACATCGCTCCCAACATTCACCACGTCAGCTGCCTCCACATCACGTGACATCGCTCCCAACTTGAGCTGAGAGCCGCCGGGAGGGCGCCGGACACCCTGCAGCCTGTGGGACTGTGGGGCCGCGCCGGCGGCCGCCGCGGCAGCTCCGCCTGGCCGTGCCTCGCTGCCGCGCCCGCCTGCGTTCGGTCGCCGTCTGTGCCGCGCTCGAACGTGTGCAGTGTCGGCATGCCCAGGTGTTCAGTCCCAGCCGTGGTGCGGCTTGGCGTGGCTCGAGGTCGACACAGAGAGGGCAGCCGATGCGCCGGCGAGCGGCCCGCTGCAGCCTGCGCGTGGGCGCCGGGCTCCGCCAGTCAGTCGCGCGCCCGCCTCGACTCGGACCCGCCCAGCGGCGTGCCGCGGTCTCATCATGGTCTCAGTCGGTCGGTAGCGCGACACGTGCGCGGTCGCTGTTCCTCCGAGTCAGGCGCAAAAGGGTCGCGCGCACCTGATGCTGCGACTGACCGCGCCTGGCCGTCTAGGCCACGCGCTCCGCGGTCATGCAGCCGTGACGCCGCGGAGCAGCTCGGAGAAGGGCGCGCCACCGGCGTCAGTGCCTGCAGGTGACTCCGTCGACGATGTTGCAGGCGATGTAGTTGCGGATGCTCGGGTGGATGACATTGGTGTAGAAGCCGGGCAGGCCGGGCGCGTTGCAGTGCATGGCGCCGTAGCTAACCAGGCCGGTCAGGTAGTAGCGGTACCGCTGGCGGTCGAAGTACATCAGCGGCCCGCCGGAGTCGCCCTGGCACGAGTCGGTGTCATCGCCGTACGCGCACAGCTGCCGCGCCGACAGCGGCATCGACTTGTGGAAGGTCCGCTTCACCTGCCGGTCCTCGGAGCAGGTGGGGCCGTCCACCAGGCGCATCTTGCGCACCGTCTTGAACAGGTCCTGCGGCTGCGGGCCCGTCTCGTCGCTGGTGAGCGCCCACAGCCGGCCGTACCCGATCACTAGCAACGGTCCGTCTGCCGCGTGCTCCAGCGTGAAGTTCGCTGGCGGCAGGCAGATGGGGTAGGTGAAGGCGTTGAGCTCGACCGGCTGCTCCAGCTCCAGCAGCGCTATGTCGCCGTCGAACTTGTCCATGTCGAAGGTGGACATGGGGAAGCCGTCGAACACGCGCACCAGCTGCGACTTGTGCACGTCGTACCGGTCGGTCCAGTTGTAGGCGCCGACCAGCGCGTACGTGTTGGACGGCGACAGGCCCGAGAAGTAGGTGAGGCAGTGGGCGGCTGTGACCACGTGCCGGTCGGTGACCAGCGAGCCGCCGCACTTGGGTGGGTTGCGGAAGGAGCGGCCGGCGAACAGCGCCACCATCCAGGGGAACTCCTCGCGGCGCGTGGGCACGCCGTTCACGATGCGACCGACCGGGTAGATGGGCACGCCGCAGTCGCAATCGTGGTAGCGTGCTACCGCGCCGGGCGGCGGCGGCGCCGTGCTGTTGACGGCTGCCGCCGGCCGCGGCAGACTCGGCGCCAGCAGCAGGCAGAGGAGGGCGACCGGCCGACCGCCGACCGGGCGCGTGTTTAGGCGGCTCCCACCGCTCCGGTTGACACCGTCAGTGGTAGGGAAGCTCCTCTCGCCTTTCCGGCCGCTGGCAAATGCCATTCGGGGTCCAGCCGTACCGACCCAGCAGCTGCCCGCACTCATGTGCAGCTCACGCCGACTGAAGTTAACACCTCTCAGTCGTGTACAGTGACCACCTGATACCTGAGGGTCGCTCTGTTACTGTGGCTTTAGTAAAGCACATTGCGTTTAAAACAGATGCGTTTTGGTAGACGTCAGGATAAAGCTCGGCAAAACTGCTCTTGGGCACGCTCGTTTTTTGGTAGCAGTGCAGTGTATCTTCGAAGCGGCGATGCATCTGTCGCTGCAGGTATCACTTGCCGGGCGTGTTGCCTAGGCTCTCGCAAGGCCCTTGTTCCACCGCAAGATACCTTGACTTATATGATCCACAGCTTCTGTGCTGTAAAGGTGAAGTCTAAAAATCTCCAAATAACGCGCTATTCTTTCTAAGACTACTGCTCCAGGAGATTCTGGTCGGCCCCATTGGCCACGGAAGCATACAAAATTTTAGGACGCCACCGGAAACACGAGATCGCAATGCCCGGCTTCCATATCGAGATGCGTGTTTGAAAGTTGACTTGCTGAAGCATTGATGCGTTGCTCATTCTATTATCTTGCGTTAACAAACAGTTCTGTGTTTTAATGTTTGCAAAAGACGAAATCCCAAGACGTTCTTATGTTTATTGCCAGGGAAGTAGGATTCTCAGGGTGGGACTGGCAGCTACTTGACCTGGCCTTCGGGACGGTTAACGACGCCTGGAGCGTAAATTCGGACGCAGGCGCCGCTAATATATCTGGTGCCACACGCCACCAGAACCCTCTCAAGCGCTTTGTTTGATGCGCCAAGAAAGCAAGCATCCGATGCATTTAGCTGGGCGAGATTCAAAATTATAACATAGAAACTGCAAGTTCATGACATAATTATTTTTGGCGTTAAGTCGTTTATTTTAATTTTTGGCGCTTTAAGTTTAAAAATGCGAAGTTATTTTTCGCGTTCAATAACTTAGTTCCGTGTGAAAGATCCGATCCACCCATCTGATCCACCCATCATCCATCCACGAAGAGGCACATCTGTGGGGAGTAAATCTTTGAACGTCTGGTACTAACAAGAAATACCACAGCGATCGCGCATTGCTGTGTGATTCGCCAAGTTGGCGATGTATTTTTGACCGACACCTAACCATGACACCGCTGTGACGTCATGCTGTTTGACAGGTCGGCAGTACTCGGTCATCATGTTTGACGTGGACTGCAAGGACCCCAGCTTGGGCATGAGCTGCCCGCCGGCTCCGTTCGTGGAGCCAGACCTGCTCCGCGATGTCCGCGATTGCCTGTGTGAGGACGGTAAGTTCGGCTGCGGACCCGCTGTGAGGCAGTGATTAACTGTTGACGTCTGTGATAGGAAGATGCTTCTGCCGTCGGTCTTCGTTCGCGCGTTGCTGGATGTTCGGTTTTTAATGTGTACTGTGAGTTCAGCGGACTCATGTATATTTGATAAACGCCACCATCTTGGGACGTAAGATTACTTTCCACACCTGTACCGCTATAGCTCGCCGTATAACTGCAGACAGTGCTTCCGTCGCAATGCCCCGCGTTGGTTTTTGGAATCGGCACGCGACTATCGGCTCCACCACTGATGACCAGGGGCTCCACCACTGATGATCAGGGGCTCCACCACTGATGACCAGGGGCTGCACCACTGATGACCAGGGGCTCCACCACTGATGACCAGGGGCTGCACCACTGATGACCAGGGACTCCACCACTAATCAAAAGCGGCGTGCACATTGAGCTTATGAAGCGATTTGTTTCCTTAGAACGCCGCTAGCGTCACACAAACGAAACGAATGTTGAGGTATTGCTCCTCCCCTGACCCTGTGGCGGAATCAGTGCAAGTGGGTTTATGATCCAAAAGAATGGAGCGCGCGGCTCCAAATTCGTCTGGGCCTTCGAATCCTGGTGGGCTGCCAATATTCCTGCTACCAGGCCAGAGTCGCGCGGTCGCCGCTGTTGGGCGCCGTCCGACCCTCGAGTCCCGTGCCACTGTGGCAGGAGCACGCAGTCCACCGTCTGCTCGCGGGCGCTGCTGCCTCCGCCGCCCAGTGACTGATGCAGTGTCCCGCGGCAGGCGTGTTCGTGCTGAACCTGGTGGCCCGGGACGCGGCGCTGAGCGGCCGCGTGCGGGCCGACCTGAGCGCCACGTTCGCCGCCTGCGTCTCGTACCCGATCCCGGAGGAGGTCAACGAAGTGTTGTATTGTCTGCGCCGCCGGCCCGACGGTGATCTGACCGAGACGGCGCGCGCCGCGGCCGGCGCCGTCAACAGCAAGCTCTCGAGCACGCGCAAGGGCAAGACCCGCCGCGACTTCATGGACATGACGTCATTCGCGCGGGAGCTCAAGAACCTCTAGTGCATGCGGCAAGTTCGAAATGCGCAGTGCTATCGTGTTGTCTGTGATCATCGTCGTCGGATGCGAATACTTTTTGATACCTGTTGTGGAGGCTGGATTGCGTGCTACTACATCGAGTTTGGTCATGTGTGCCTCGTAGAGAGCTGTCTGGGGCAAACCCACGATGTGAGCGTGGTGAAACGGATGTTACGGAGCCCGACCGAGACCGGCACTCAGTCTATTTATACATTGGTCACTCATTTGCATGCGCACCTTACACTGTATCCGGGCTGCGAATGCCTTGATACACAGTAATGCCAGGGTCATTGCACTTGTTAGGTCAGCAGGGTCAAATGACGATTAAAGTTGTCACCGAAACCCTGGACATTTCATCTATCCACTGGTCCCCGAGGCGTAGAGTTCGTCGGACGCCAGCAGTCGCACTACTGTCTCTCCGCTGGAAGACTGTCGGGGTGGCTTCTGACGACTCGGCGCCGTTCTCCGCCGGAGCCGCCGGCCGACAATGCCCGGCCCAGGTCCGCGCCCACACGGTGCCCCGGTGCCCCCGCCGGTCAAGTGGAGCCAGCGGCCGCCAGAGGCCACTAAATCAGGAACTTAGTGTGCTTGCCCTGCGCGAGCAGCTGGCCGGCGTCGTTCCTGAGGTCGACGCTGCTGAAGCCTAACTGACGTCCCACCTTGAGCGTGAGCGCGTCCACGGTGACGACGTCTCCTGCCTTGGCGGCCTTCATGTACCTGCGGCCGGCGGCGCGAATGTCACAGTCCACACACGCCAGATGCTGCACAGCGGTGCGACGGCCAGCCGGGCAAATGGAGGATGGCATGGTCGGTGATACGACATCGGCCGACCGCGAGGATCGGTGAACACCTGTCCTGGTGCCCCGCTGCTCACAGTGCCACAAAGCGTCCATCCGTCCGCTTGGTCTGTCCAGGCGACGGGGAAACTATGCAGACAAGATGCGAAAACGATAACAAAAACCCGGGGAAGATGAAAAGAACGGAAAGCGACGGGCATCGCAGTCGGCGCTAGCGCACCAGGCGCAATGGAGTGGAGGCGACGCCTCGGGCCACTTACGCGACACTCAGGTCGACCGACACGCCGGCCAGGTTCGGCGGCACGGTCATGAGCGCGGCTGTTGATAGCACGTCCACCAAGTAGGCCGTGTAGCCGCCGTGCAGCGTGCCGCCCGCGTTCAGGTGCTCCTCGGCCACCGTGAACTGGGCCTTCAGCTGGCCGGGCTCGGCGGCCACGACAACAACCTGGACACAACGGGGTGGAGCTGGTCAGGCAGCCCACAGCTCCACCTGAGTGGGGCTGGACTAGGTGGATAGGACAATGGCTTCATTTGGGCAGGTAGAACTGGGCCACCAGGCAGGCTGGGGTTGGTCAAATGGGGCAACAACTCAACATAGTTCAGGCATGGCTTGTTTGCCTGCTGCGGAGCACCACTTGCAGAGTGCAGGACAGAATGCCTCATCTGCAATGACTCCAGTTGGCGGGGTTGGGGATAAACTACTGAATAATACCTGCACAAAGAACTTACTAGCCATGGATCAGCAAATAATCAAAAGTATTTGACAATTGCTTAAAAAAGCAGGGCTGATACAAATATTTTGGTATATGGTGATAACCAGGTAGCTGAACTTGGAAAGATATAACTTAATGTGCATATCCACATTATCCCCATCCTTCATTCCTGAGATGCTAGCAGCAATTGCTGCTTGAAACAGCTGAACAATGCCAGTTCTGGACATCATTCCCATGTAACTGGTATCAAATACCATGAATAAAACATCATCGTGTGGCCATCTAAATAATTTGAGCATATTTTCTCCTTCCTACAACATTGTACCGTACATGCAAAATTGAACCCATGAGGTCTTGACCTGATGATAATCCTATCTGTATTAAATGAGAAAAAGCATTGACCTGATGATAATCCTATCTGTATTAGATGACCATGGTTCATATCAACACACCAGATAATCCTATCTGTATTAGATGACCATGGTTCATATCAACACACCAGATAATCATTTGAGGGTTTTCAAAGAGCTGTATAACAAGTTATTAGCAATTTCAGTGCTCATTTTCATATTCCAGAACTATGCCACTCAACCACCATGATCACAATTATGCATCACATTATTTTTAGAACATACGATAACGTTTACCTGTCCCATCAGCCGATCAAATCGCTTCGTATTGGAAACACGCTTCATGAAATCACGAACGACAGTCAAGGTATTTCTCCCTGCTGTAGACGCCATTATTAACACGGTTTCCACAAAATCCCCGTCCACGTCTCGTGTTTGCTTTCGAACCACAGGGCACACGTCTAGTCTTGGGGTGGCTGCCGCCGCGTAAGGCCCGAAGCGCCTCAATACGAGGTATTCAGAGTAGTAAAGCGATATACACCGTCTTAATGTAAGCGCAAAATTTATTGGAACTCCTGCGCCACTTTCCCTCACTTTTAGTCTACCAAATTCCAAAACTTGGTCCTGTCTTGTTTGTTTCACAGTGCGCCGTAAAGTAAGGGTAGAGAGAGATGCCCAGAGAAGTCGAGGCGAACTTGAATCAAATGCCGGGTCAAGGCAGTTGCCTGGCGTAAGTGAGACGGTACGGCTGCCGGTCAGCCATTGTAGAATTAACAAGATATTTTAAGATGGTGCTGAATATCAAGAAATGTCGCTCTGCTGTAGATGGCTAATGGAATGAAACCGAGGCGTGGCATTTGTTTATATCTATCAGTATCGTCACAACACAGCAGCATTGCCAAACGCCGATACAAGGTGGACAGCCATGACTGCCCATCAACTGGTGAGTGACTGTCGGTCATGCAGCTCACTTTGAATTGCTGCAATGCTGCTATCTTTGACACCAGCTCTGAAAAGCATTGCTGCCACGTAGCTGAAATTGGAATTGACAATACTGATAGGGACGGGTCTCAAATGTGGGTTTATGGCGGACAAACTGAGCTTAAAATGATAGTGTTTGATGAGAAACACAACACCGTTAATTCTACAATAGACATTGATCGTGAAAATAGTTCACTTTGGCTTAATCGGGGGGGGGGGGGGGGGGCATAAGGCCGCAGGCAGGATCTCCGAAGTGACGGGTCGGAGCTCGATGAGTGCGCTTCACGCCGTTTTCCCCTTATTTTGAGAGTTATCTATGGTGAAAAAAGAAAGATTACGACCTCTGGAGGGGGACCGGTCCTCTCTCACTGGCCGCTCATTTGGCTGAGTCCCTGGAGCGCATGCTTCCTTACCCTCACCAACGGTGATTACATCCATGCAGACAGACACGGTCTCCAATACAGTTGTATGCACATCACTTTCGCGTATCAAAGCCATCAGGTAGGTGATACCAATCACCGTCTTTGGACCAGGTTGCAGGGAGTCGGGTATGTGCTAACTTAAACTAATCTCATATTCGAATCGATAGCAATCTGCATATGCCACGATTGCCAGAATGCAATGTGTGGAAAGCTTACAATTTAGAAAGGCTAGGTCTGGACGGACGAAAGGGGGGACTTTGCACTCGATTACATTTTGAGCAGATTTGGTCAGCGTCATACCAGTAGCTGATGATGATTCGGTAGCAGCGGTGGCAACGTTGTCGCTTTGTTGTTGCGGTTGGCGGCCTGTGCCGTTTTCAATCTCAATGCAAGTCGTGTGCTAAATTTCCCCTTAACGTTCTCAGGTGATGCTTTACTCAAATTTCATTTGCGCCTTACCTTATAGGTAACTCGCAGCCGCCTGATGCTACGGCATATCGCTGGAGCCCTTGCCCTCAGGGTTTCATGCTTGGAGAAAGTGATGCCCAATTTCACGTCAGGATTTCACGTTTGAGGAAGGGTGGGCGGTGGCTTGGGGAGGAAGGCGTTCAGTGGTTGGGGAGTGCCTCTAGCCCACCCCCACACGGGGGACACCCCTACCGGCCATGCCAGCAGTATCCGCCAATTCCGACAGCGCCGAGGTGACGCCTGAGCTGAAGAAAATCGGTGCCAGGTCGGCGCCAGGACAGGCTCGCCGGTGATAAAAAGGCTTACGTTCGGTGTCATCGCCCGTGTCAGTTACCCCGTTTACGAGTCAACCAAACGGACGATTTTACGACGATTAGAAAACATGCGCAGTTTTTGCTCATGTCAACGGGTTTCAGCGACGCAGCGACAGCCACAAATCGTATCGTAAATTTACGGTGGTGGGAGAGGAAATTTACGATTCGCCTAGATCACCCACAATTAACGATGCGTTCCGCTGGTGTTTGTATGCATGTTTTGAGAAAAATTGCTTAAATCTGACAATAATAATTTACAAAATAATACGAAAAAGATATAAAAGCTTACTGATGTCCGATAAATCCAATAATCAAGCTATACCTTTAACCTGAGCTATTCCTAGACAAAAGTGCGTTTTGTAGATTATGCATGTCCCCATCGCGCCTTTCGGCGCTCTGTCACGGATTTCGGGTTGGCGGGAGGAGCTGGAGGCGCGATTTGGGGCTGCGATAGACGGCGTTTCATGCGTTTTTTGTCTTTGAATTAGTTTTTTGTCTTAACCCGCGTGCGTACAGGTGTTTTATCAAAGTTGCAAATCATGCGCCATTGGACGCTACAAGAAGAGCGGGTGATGCTGGCCATTGTTCAGAAGGGGCTTCTGTCGGCGATCGATGGGAGAAAAGTGTGCAACGTGCAGGTTAGTATGGTTATGTGACGTGCACATGCACTCACGATATACAGCATCTGTGCAAGCTATTAAGTTATTGCATAGTTTAGCAATAGTTTAATAGCTTGCACAGATGTTGATAGGTACAAAACTTAAGCAGGGTGATGGTCCCGGGTTGTTCGATCAACTGTGGTCACAAAACTGCATGATCACAAAGTCACAAAGAAGGAGACATTCCATCACTCAGACAATAACAACTTAACTATAGACAGCACTCAGAAAAAACCACACCAACCTGCATCACTTCTTGATGGAACCACAGCTTGCGGACTCTGGGCAGTCTCCATCTTCTTCCTCCACGCAGCAGCTGTCTCTGAACTCGGTGCAGATCCAGAACGCAGTTAACGATACGGCGTCTTCTTCTCCTTAACTGAGTTATGGTGTGAAACCCTCTGCCACCCCCGCTCATCCCCTTAATGGCATAAACACCCTTTTGACACTGCAACAGATGTTTGGCACACAACCATACCAAAAGTACGGCTTGAGCCAAGTACAATTCCACCATTCCATCCATCTTCGTTCAATTACCCGCCACCACCTGCAGTCTGGGCGCGAAATGCTCGCTTTCAGTTATGGTCCAGTACGCCATTTTCGTCGCACTTGCGCCAGAAACGCAAAAACAACGCTAAAAGATCGCAAATTTCCAAGGTAACGCGCTAAGCGCTAATCGTAAATTTACGACAAATCTTTCGACTTGCTCATGTAAACGTGTCGAATTGTCGTTACTTTAGCGAACGATTCGAATCGCAAATTTACGGTTATGGTTCGCCGACTCATGTAAACTGGGTAAGTCAAACTTGATCGGGCATGGGTTCAATCGTAGCAGAAGCCGAATAGCAGTGTCCTACCGAATGCCAGGTTATTGTATAGGTTATTACCTGATTATCTTCCTTTCATGGCTTTTATCATGACGCATGCCCAAGGATATTAGGCTTCGCATTCCCGTCTTTTTCACTAAAACAAGCCTGCCATCGCTCATTTACAATTTAGATTTGTTTGCTTTATTTTTACGGCTGTTGCTGGTGCCGATTTTTAATAGTTGTTCGTCTTACTCATAAGCCGTCGAGGTGGAGGCCGTCGCTCTGAAATGACACTTTTTCAAAGTCGATTCAGAGAGAGGCCCATGCGTGAAATAAAGGTATGCAGAACATTCGGCAAGATCATCTACCGATTACGGTTCTAGTAAAAACACGACGAGGATTCTAAGCGTAAAGTTAAACTACTGGAAAGAAGGATGGGCATCGCCAGGCCGGGACGTGGATGAGCCTTCCGAAGACTCATCACATTCAATATATTCAAACCGCGGAGCTTCAGAGTATGGGCTGACCTAGGTCGCGTTCGATCTGTCGTCAGCACGTTTGTCGGCTGAAATGCGTGACGTCATGCGTGTTGACGGAGCGTTCGATGTGTGGGTCGACGGGAAAGCTTTTTTAAAACTTAACTTACTTTACTTGGCAAACCCTGTCCCTCACAAATCAAAATACCTGCCGCCGCCCATGTTCTTGCTCGACACCTGTTAAGCTGATATTAGGCTCCACCGCGCCGGCAGCTGGTATCGAATCGGCAGCGGTGGCGTGACACCAGTGCCAGGGCGAACAGCATACGGTGCGCTATTTTCATTCCATCCTGCATTTAATTTGTCTTCATTGGCAAGCAACTTGTATGCTCGAGAGTACGTTCCTCCCGGGCGCCGTGCTGTTTGGATATTGTTTGTTTTACTGCATAAGCGATCTGCAGTCTCCTGCCATTGAACATCGTCAGAGTTTTCGTTTGCATTCCCCTTGGAAGCGGTGGTTGGCGGGAATAGCGCGGGCGACCATTGATGGAATGTCTGGGTGCAGCGATGGCGGCGGTACGCGGCGTCGCCGGGTCTCACACCTGGGGAAGGGGCGCACGCTGAACATAAGTCATGAAATGAAGGGGTTCAGCGATTGGAGTGCCTCCTGCCTCTCTCTCCCACACCGGAAGCGCCTGCAGAAGCGGTAGTGTATCAGAGCCGTCAGTGATGCGGCGACGCCTGGGCTGAAGCGTGTCGGTGCCAGGTGAGTGCCAGGACATGGCCCCCGCATACCAGTGCCGCGGCCAGTGTAGGGTTGTTGTGTAATGTCCTCCCGATTACCCACATTTGGTGGAGTTGCTCATCACATCACATCGCGCATCCAAGGAAAAAGTAGGATTCAGATTCCCCACTCTCACATTAACAGATCTATCAGAGGTTGTTTAGTTACCAGTGTTTTAAGTGGCTATGCTCACAAACCGCCGGCGTGGAAGATGTCACTTTGGATTGCCTCTCGTGTTTATTGATCCGGGACTGGGCCCAAATGTGATATAAAGCCGCGTGGAAGCTGTCGGGAAGATAAACTGGGGTTGATGTTGTCCTCGCTTCCTACCATGGCCACAGAGTCAAACTGCATAAGCGTATGGTTCTAGCACAAACAAGGACAGGGACTAACCGGTGAACATAAGCTACTGGCGACAGAAAATACGGTCATCAACAGAGGATCACAAGGATTAAGCGCGGATGAGTCGTCCGTTCCTGCTGCAGACGTTTGGCCGCCACCTCTGCGGACGCTGGGCCGTCACATCTGTGGACGCTGTGCCGTCACACCTGTGGACGCTGGGCCGTCACATCTGCAGACATTTGGCTGCTACCTCTGCGTACATCTGGCCGGTACTTCTGTGGAAGCTGCGCCGCCACCTCTGCGGACGCCGCGCCGTGACCTCCGCGGACACTGGGCCGTCACCTGTACGGACGCTGCGCCGTGACTTCTGTGGACGCTGGGCCGTCACCTGTACGGACGCTGCGCTGTCACCTTCGCGGACGCCGCGCCGTGACCTCTGTGGACGCTGCGCTGTCACCTTTGCGGACACCGCGCCGTGACCTCTGTGGACGCTGTGCCGTCACCTGTACGGACGCTGCGCCGTGACTTCTGTGGACGCTGGGCCGTCACCTGTACGGACGCTGCGCTGTCACCTTTACGGACGCCGCGCCGTGACCTCTGTGGACGCTACGCTGTCACCTTTGCGGACACCGCGCCGTGACTTCTGTGGACGCTGCGCTGTCACCTGTATGGGCGCTGCGCCGTGACCTCTGTGGACGCTGCGCCGTGACCTCTGTGGACGCTACGCCGTGACCTCTGTGGACGCTGCGCCGTGACCTCTGTGGACGCTGCGCCGTGACCTCTGTGGACGCTGCGCCGTGACCTCTGTGGACGCTGCGCCGTGACCTCTGTGGACGCTGCGGCCGTGACCTCTGTGGACGCTGCGCCGTGACCTCTGTGGACGCTGCGCCGTGACCTCTGTGGACGCTGCAGCCGTGACCTCTGTGGACGCTGCCACCGTGACCTCTGTGGACGCTGCACCGTGACCTCTGTGGACGCTGCGCCGTGACCTCTGTGGACGCTGCACCGTGACCTCTGTGGACGCTGCACCCTCGTGGACGGCTGCAACCGTGACTCTGTGACGCTGCGCCGTGACCCTCTGTGGACGCTGCAACCGTGACCTCTGTGGACGCTGCGCCGTGACCTCTGTGGACGCTGCGCCGTGACCTCTGTGGACGCTGCACCGTCACCATGTTACCACGACGCGTGGGGCACCCGCCGTGGCGACGCCGCCTTTTGCTCTGGAGTACCAAAATTCCATTCGTAGTCCCTGCAAGTCTCACGAAAGCATTGCTGATGCCTGGATCGCAGCTACTCCCCCCTCTCCGGGGGCGTGGGGGGGGGGGGAGACCAGCAGCACAAATATCGCCGAGGGCGAACGCTCCAATGGTTGTTGGCAACGTGGAGCTAAGGGCCTCAGAGGGCCGCCGAGCCCTCTCTGATCAGATTTGACTGAGACGGCCAATGCTTCATCTCTCTCGCCTGTCACTGAACTCGGCCCACTGAGGCGAAACACAAAGCGACTCGCTTTGAAGGTTTAACGCCATGAGATGTTTCGTCCCTCGTACCAGTGGCGTGATTGCTTCCTGACAGGAGGGCCCGAAGACGTCACTGGAGGGAATGGGCTGAGCCCCCTCCTCTCACAATTGACATGTTAAGGGAGGCCCCGACGAGCTCCTCGCACGGACACCGCGTCGGCCCAGGCAGTACCGCAGTTACAACACCGCTGCCAGGCGCGGCGTTGTCATGTTTGCACATGCGCGGCTCCCGATCTGCTGTCTCCACCCTGGCGATTGGGTATGGACTACGCAATTATTTTAATGCGCGAAGAACATGTGCACAGATGTGTACCACAAAAAGGCGTTTTCTAGTTTAGCTGTGATGCCGCTGGGCAATAATCGCGTGCTAAAGCGTTTGCGGAGTGCTGAATGGAAATGGATGGAAAGCAGCTCAGGGAGTTTTGCGGAGCGGGACGCGTTTTTGCAACCTCCAACCACTCCCAAAGGAAGTTAGAATGCATCACTCTGCTTCCGGTTGAAGTACATGCATATGCCTGCACGAGAGTATGGTGCATGCACGCATACGCCTACGCACAAGCAGTTCCACATGCCATGTTACGTGTGCAAACATAAACATACTTCAAGCAGTATCACAACGCCCTGCACTTTGACTTCTTTTGGGGCAGCTATAGCAGTTGTCTTAAATGCAATCCGTCCGAAGAAAACTTCCTGCCGCTTTGTTTTCTATGACAAAAATATGATTGGGAATCGGATTCGGCGTTTCTCTTCATGCTGTAATCTGACTCCGATCTTCGACAGTCCCTTTGAATGAGATTCCCATAAAGCTCCATTCGCTTTGGTTCGGAACCAGAACCAATCCACTCACATAAAATCAGATACACGCCTGGATACTCAAAAGGAGACTAGGAAGCATAGCAAGGGAGATAGGAAGGAGATAGGAAGATAGGTGGTGTAAGGAAAAATGACTACCGCATCACAGACAAGAGCTACAACCCCGCAAGAAATATATTTCGCAGTTTTGAAAGTTAAGCCACACAACGCAAAAAAACACAGCGTAATTAGGCCACATGCTCGTTTAGAAAACAGTGTAACGATTAGTTTAATAGGATTTATGAAATTACGCAGGCCACGCCGACTAGGTCAAGCGCAGATACTGGGCAAATAACCTTAGTCACCAATGGGACTCAGCACGTCGTTTACCAGGTTAGTAATGTGTGGCCAGATCGCACGCCCTTTCGAAACCCCAGCCACCCCTGCATCCCATGCAATGCATCATCTGCGCGTTGCGGTTCGCAGCCGGCGCGGCCCGTTTAGCGCGCGCGCGCCGTCAGCGTCGCCTCGCCGTCGGTCGGGCGATCGTCCTTTCCGGACGGGCGGCGACGACTGACAAGCGGGACTCTAACGAGCGCCGCCCGCCAACTGGGAGCCGGGCTGCGCGTGCCGGCCAGCCGGGGCTGCAGCTGCTGCAGGCGGCGTGCGGCCCACAACCCGGGCCTGGCCCGATGCCAGCCGCCACCGCCCGAAACATGCTAATAGCCTGTCACCGGCGCACTCCCCGCATCACTGACGGCGCATGTCACACCGCGGGGTGCGCCTCCCCAGCCGCGCGGGCCGCCTCAAAACACCAGCCGCGCACACTTCATGGACAACAATTCCAATCCTAGGGCAATCTCGTGCGCGCGCGCGCGTTCACTTTTTCTTGCCACTCAGCCCAGCGCCAGCGTTGAACTTGAAGTAGATGATGTCGCCGTCCTCGACGACGTACGTCTTGCCCTGCTGACGGTAGCCTCCGGCCGCCTGCGAGAGGGGACAGCACGCGCTGACGTTACGAGCCCTCAGAGCACACGTCACCATAGCAGCTGGACCTGCTTAGGACCTGCATAGGACCTGCTTCACCCGGCGGGTGTGACGGTGTCCACCTCAGCGCGGCGGCTGTGACGGCGGCATGGCTGCAGGTCGCCAGACCAAGCCAGCCAAGGCGACTCACAGCCTGGCCACCGGCGGCGGCCACGTGGAGCGTTGACGTAGAACAACGTCCCCTGAACCCGACCGATGGGCATGGGGAACAAGCCTACCGCACACACACACAGACACAGCAGGTGGAGTCAGGTAGGGCTTGCGGACACAGGCCAACCAAAAACTGACAGAAGCGATTATAGATTACGCGTGCATAATGAAGCCTAGAAGACGTGGCAACATAACTTGTGTCGTGGCGTTCTGTAAACATAAAAATTGGCCAACACCAGAACTACCTGGCAATGTCGCACGCCGTTTTCCAAACACACGCGATCCGTCACGTGAAAAAAAATGGCCGCGATTTTGTGTCCTCTACCAGGGGTCGTGTCCAAATGCCTATCAACTTAATGTTCTTTTGGACGGATATTATATAAAACCAGTGTCTACCAGCAACAGTGTCAGCCTTGCAACCCGCACCTACGTATGCTAAGCTACATAATCAAATCTACGCGATGTTCTGTTTTAACTCGTTTGAATTTGTTTAACTCTCGCCATTTCTTAACCACGAGTCGCATGCACGTGTAACACGTTTATATCTCTCCCCCCCCCCCCCTCCACCCTCCACCGTCTCTCTACGCATGGAATCTTTAAAGTCACTGTCAGCATGAGACAAACTGAGCCGACACAAACACGCACCATCACATCCCCATGCTCACTGGCCATACGTCACCAGATACGGGGCGTTTTGCCGTCGGTCCTGATTGGTGTACGATGGGGACCGGTCGGTTGCCACCAGCTGTCTGCTATCACAGAGTCCTGCCGTTCGCAGGCCCGAATGAGGTTTTGCGTTTCGGGCGTTCATGTGGTCTTATTGTGATCTATGCAAAACACCATAAATGTGCGACAATGTTAGCTGCCTTTCATGCGTATTCGGAACCGGCCTACTGCAACGAAATGTTCGTGATAGCACTGAGTCTATCCAGCGTGTGCTGGATTTAACCAGCAGATAAGACGTGCGACCGACTCATCGTGTTGGAATATCGTCGGCATACCACAGCCACGCCGAATCATTGACAGACGGGCTATTTTGAGCCCGAAGTGGCGCACCACCACCATCTGACCGATGGGCTGGCGGGGCAGAGGGCGTGGCGGCGGCGCCTCCACGCCCGGAGGAGACCCCCGCCCGGCCGCCGGCCAGCTGCTCACGAACAGCGCATGCAAGCGGACATCCACTGCGCGGCACACCTGTCGTCGCAAATAAAGCCGCTGTCAAAACGAATTCCAAGCAGGAGAATCATCTCGGTTTTGTTCAACCGAGCGCCCACGTCAGACCAAAAATAAAAGGAGGTCAAATGCTAGGCCTCCTCCCAAAATAGATAGCGGACGCAGGGCTACTGCAGCATGACAATGAACACCAGGACGTCCAAGCCCACACTACCGTCATCAGGGAACGCCGTACTCTAGGCCTAGCCACTTTGACGTGCGTAAAAATAGACACAAATGCACCTCTTGCACTGCGCAACTATTTCTCCCATTTGAGTAGCTCAAACTCTGTTGCGGTGCAATACAGATACTTGCATCAGTTTTCCATGCATACACAACAACTGCATTCTTGAATAGCGCCTTAGCCGCAAGTGTACAGACAGCTGACTGGCAATTTTGTCACTGCGTGACGTCATGACCGGACAAGCCGGCCAACCAGATTGTAGACTTCAGCCTGTAACCCGTGAGATCACGTAACATGGCGTAACTTACGTCACACCACGTCATGTCTAATATTATCTGTTGCAAACCACAATCAGACCGACAAACTTGTCTGGTGTTAGCGTCCTTTTCAAGTTTTGCCTGGCATATTAACGAAGTGTTCGTCTACGCTCATCATTGATGACTGCGATTACCTCTGCGTGTACAAAACCATCGCCATTTTTTTCGATAATCTCGAGCCTCATTTACAAGATCGCATCTAAAACATGTTTTAATGCCACGGCTTTTGTTGACATTGGAAACGACATTCACCGGGAAGACATGTCGAAGATGAAAAATGACGAAGATGGCGTTCATCTGACCTGGCCGCTCTTGGTGTTCCCCTGACCTGCTCGTCTTTGGTGTTACTCTGACCTGATAAGGTAAAACTGACAGACCAGACGGCGTCCTTGGTATTCCACTGACCTGGCCGCCTTCTGTGTTACCATGAACTGCCCGTCCTTGGTGTTGCCCTGACCTGCCCGACCTTGATGTTGCCCTGACCTGCCCGACTTTGGTGTTGCCCTGACCTCGCCACCCTCGATGTTCCCCTGACCTGTCCGTGCTCGGTGCTCCCCCGACCAGACAATCCTCAGTGCTCCCTGACCTGGCCGTCCTCAGTGCTCCCCTGATCTGTCCGTGCTCGGTGCTCTCCTGACCCGACCGTCCTCAGTGCTCCCCTGACTTGGCCGTCCTCAGTGCTCCGCTGACCTGGCCGTGCCCAGTGCTCCCCTGACCTGGCCGTCCTCAGTGCTCTCCTGACCCGGCCGTCCTCAGTGCTCCCCTGATCTGGCCGTCCTCAGTACTCCCCTGACCAGACTGTCCTCAGTGCTCCCCTGACCAGACAATCCTCAGTGCTCCCCTGACTTGGCCGTCCTCAGTGCTCCCCTGACTTGGCCGTCCTCAGTGCTCCCCTGACCTGGCCGTCCTCAGTGCTCCCCTGACCAGACTGTCCTCGGTGCTCTCCTGACCCGGCCGTCCTCAGTGCTCTCCTGACCAGACCGTCCTCAGTGCTCCCGCGGCCGGGCGCGCCCTTCCGCCGGGCAGTGGGGCGGCCGGAGCCGGCGCGGGGTCGGGTCAGTCAGAGGCCGTGATTCAGGTGGCCAGACCGGAGATGGTGCGTCAGCAGCGGCCGGCCGGCTCCCGGCCTCTCCGCCAATACAAACACCCCCGGCCCGAGCCCGGCGCGTCAGCCATCGGTCCTGATCAGTGGCCAGACGGCGAGCGCGTGTCAGACCGGGGTCACGGCGCCGCCCGCCCCGCCGAGGTCGCTAGCGACACCGACTCCAGGTCAATTTGATCTCTGTGTGGGCTGAGTAAAACACACATGTTTTTAAGACAACAACATGTTTTTAAGTGACAAATCACCTCACCTTCAAGAGCGTGCAATCAGAACAATGGAGAGAGGTAATGGCCGCGCGACAGCGGTTCGCAGGCCGCACCGACGTCAGGTGGCTGGCAGACGGCTGGTGACCGGACACGGCCAGCGACGTGGCCCACGGTGGAGAGCCAAGGGCGGGCGACCCGGCGTCGGCCGCGGCGCCAGCGGCCCGTCGGCCGCGGCGGCGGCGGCGGAGGCTTCACTCGGCGCGGCCGGCTCGGAGCGCGCGCACCGCCCGCCCGGCAGCTGGGAGCCGCGTGTCTGACCCGCCTTCGGACCGCACCAGGCCCAGCTGAGAGAGCCGCTGCCTCCGCGGTGCCACAGTCGGCGACGGCACGCACCAGCGGTGCGTGCACCACCAGCTGCCTACGCACCAGTCGGCCGCAATTGAGGCGGCGGCGACTGTCGGCCGCACGGGAGGAGCCGCGTCCAGTGCTCGCGCCAATCGGGGGCGGCCGAAGTCACAAACCGCCTCCAACCAGGCATAGGACTGGCAGTGGTGGCGGTGGTGAGGACTGTCCGTTCAAATCAAGGCTTTCTTGCTCGTAACGAAGAAGATGGTTGGCAAGAGATCAGTACTCAAGAGCAGACCTGCAGACGCTGCTGCGAAAGATGTGACCAAGATCCCCAACACGGACGGCTTTGACGGAGGGACATCGACAACGGCAAAACCGAAGACGGAGAAGCGGATCCGGTGGCGGTCCGCTGAGGTAGCCCGGTCGCCGGTCCAGCTGGTGCGGCGAGCCGACAGCGTGCGTCACAAGCCGTCGCCGGTCGACGATGCCGTTCGCCTGCCGAAGCGAGTGTCCAGCCCGAGCCCGGGCCGCGCGCCGCTCGCCTGCAGCCCGGAGCGACGCGCCACGCAAGAGTTGGCGTCGCCGCGCAGCCCTTGTCCGTTCGAGGAGTGCGCCGAGTTCCCGCCGCCGGCCACCGAGCCGCCGCACGACACGGTGACGGAGACGGCGGCCAGCTCGACGCACCAGCTGCGCCATCGTCGCCGCTGCGCCGCCTGCCGCGCCGGCGACTCGGCCGCCGATCAGTGGCGCGCCGTGCGGGCCGAGCTGCGCGCTGCCGAGGCGGCGCGCCGTCGCTGGGAGCCCGGTGGCGGCGGCGCGGCGGCGGACGTGCTGCCGGCCGGCGCCGCACCGGAGCCAGCCGCTGCCAACCCCGGGGGCGGCGGTCCGGAGGACACCTGCTCGCCGGACGGCCCCGAGCCGTCCGACACGCCCTGCGCGCCGGCTACGCCTGGCTGCCGGCCGGCCTGCCCGAGGGCGCTGCAGCCGAGTACATGCAGCAGCTGCCGGAGGGTCGGAGGCCGCTGCTGCGCTCGCCCGGCCAGCGGGAGCGCACACGCCGCCTGCTGCGCCAGCTGCCGGCGCAGGACCTGTCGCTGGCCTGCTGCCGGCACGTCTCGGGCCCGGAGCGGGCCGCGTTCACCGAGTGGTCGGCGTCGCGGACGCCGGCTGGCGCTGGAGGCCGGCGCGGTGATGCGGCTGCCGGCCGCCGCCGCCTGCCACCAGTGCCGCCAGCCGCTGCCGGCCGGCCAGCTGGCCGTCACGGCCGCGCGCCTGCCCGGCGCCGCCTGGCACCCGGCCTGCTTCGTCTGCGGCGACTGCGACCAGCCACTGGCCGACCTCGTCTTCTGCGAGCTGGCCGGCCGGCTGCTCTGCCCGCGCCACCACGCCGACCGCCTGCGGCCGCGCTGCGCCGCCTGCGATGAGCTCGTGTTCGCCGGCCAGTACGTGCGCGCGCTCGGCCTCAGCTGGCACAGCGACACCTGGTGTGCGAGCGGTGCGAGGCGCCGCTGTCCGGCCGCCATGTTCGCGCTCCGGCACCAGACCCCGCTCTGTCTGCCCTGCTACAGCGAGGCGGGCGCGCCCGTCTGCCACGCCTGCCAGCGGCCCATCGCGCTCGGCTGCCGCCAGCTCTCGCACGCCGGCCGCCACTGGCACGCCGCCTGCTTTGCGTGCGCCACGTGCGCGGCGCCGCTCGAGGGCCGGCCGTTCGCGGTGCGCGCCGGCCAGGCCCAGTGCGCCGGCTGCCTGGGCAGCCAGGGGGCGCCCGGCTGCGACCGCTGTGGCCGGCCCATCGCCCCCGGCCAGCCGCAGGTGGCCTACAAGGCGCTCCAGTGGCACCAGGCCTGCTTCGTGTGCTGCGTCTGTCACGTGCCGCTGGGCGCGCGCACCTTCCTGCCCAAGGAGCAGCGGCTCTACTGCCCGCGCTGCTACGAGGAGACGTTCGCGGCGCGCTGCCGCCGCTGCGACGGCACCATCACCAGTCTGGGCGTCACGTACCAGGGCGACACGTGGCACCGCGAGTGTTTTGTCTGCGCCAGCTGCGACGTACCGCTGGCCGGCCACAAGTTCCGCAGGCCGCCAGCAGCGGCCCTACTGCGCAGACTGCTACACTCGGCTCTTCGCCAAGCGCTGTGACAAGTGCCGCGGCCCTATCGCACGCGAGCCGGGCACCCGATACAGCGTCTTCCAGGAGCGCAGCTGGCACAACGCCTGCTTCACGTGCGCCACGTGCGGCACGTCGCTAGTTGGGCGCGGCTTCATCGACGCCGACGGTGAGCTGCTGTGCGCCACCGCCGACTGCGCGCGGCGGCGACTGGTGGCCGACGGCCCTGACATCTAGTGGGTAGGGTAGTAACTTTGAATTACGGTACTCGCTGCCCGTGGCGCGCTGAAGCGACGAATCGCAAAGGAGGAGAGAGCGTTGGATAGATACCCTTTTCCCTCTGGCTCATCACGCTATTGTAAGTGGTCGTGTTATTGTGTTCATTTACCACCATTGCAGTTGTAATGAATAAAAAAGCGTTTGACTAATGGATTGGCAAGAGCTCTTTCAGCGATTGTGGATTCGCCAGTCGAACCGTTCAGTCAACTATTTAGTTCAAGATTCACCAAGTTGATCGTTCAATTGATCCTATATTATTGCGTCTCATGACGACGACGTCGTCGTCATCGCCGTTGTCGTCGTCGTCGTCGTCGTCGTCGTCGTCGTCGTCGTCGTCGACAATGATAACGATGATGACGATGATGAGTAAGATTATGACGATAATGATGATGATTGGTGTTCTAGGGAGCGCTGACTGTGATGGTCATTTTGCGCACATAACTGCTAAGTGCTTACCATCGCTTGCAGATGGCTCAAAATCCTATGTCAACTAAAAATGAACCGTTTAATGAACAGCTGACCTGTAGCCTGTACCCCGTGAGAGCCGTTGTCAAGCATAGCAAAAAAGCAAGACGCGGAGCATTTCGACCGAAATGAAAAAGGCGGTCTTCGATAAACTCTGCATATGTGCGAACAACATCGCGAACGGTGAATGGTGCACTGAAAACGGGCATGCGTCTGGCAGGCGGCTTGTTGAGGATCTGATTCACCGTCGTGGAGCCACTCACCACGACAGCCCTTGTCGAATAACTGCATTATGGTGCATTAAGAGAACTGCTATGGCCTATTCGATTTTAGAGGACTTCCTTTACAAATCGAAGCGGCGTCTGCTGTGGCTATCTGTTTTAATTCAGCACGGTGCGGCCGAAAACTCAAACGGTAGTCTCACACACCAAAGACGAAGGGATAACGGTATCGACGACTGTCAGGGCCGGCGGCGGCGGCGGCCGGGAGGACAGGCAGAGGGGGCCCCTCACCTCCTCCACCTCCAAAAAGATCCACGTCAGTTCTTAGGTGTCACATGTAGAGAGGAGAGTCACTTCTTTCTTGGTCTTCTTGGAGCGTTGGCGGCGGCGAACAATGCATGCCCCAAACGCGTTGTTTTCTTGGCATGGGCAAGAAGGGTATTGAGGGTAGTGGTTTTTCGACACTATGAGTCTGAAGTCGTTATACTGATAATAATACACAATTCTTTCTTCATCCAATATACCATGAGATGCCGGAATAAACGACGTCAACAGGCCAACATTGATTGTCTCGTCAAAACACCGCGTTTCGAGCTGTGTTCGTGGCAACGAGTGACACCTATTTCCCTAGATGACAGAGACCTAACGGCACCACGCGACTGGCAGCCATGGGTCGCGCACGTACGCCCGATCCGCATTATACAGCGACACCTCCTTCTGGCCAGCTTGGCGGGAGCGAAATGATCACAGGCCCAGACTTTTATGTTTTTTATGTTTTATCGCTCTGAGCCTGCTGCTACCCGCCCCATCCGAACACCGCTCTCATTTGTTGTGCAGCTAGGTCGTAATTACCGGGTATAGGTCTCCGGCATGGATTGGCAAAGAATGTGTACGTGGAGTCAGCGCGGCTCGCTTGGCAGCCACGCCAGCCAACACGTTGCGATTACATCGTGACCACGTATTGAGCACAAGGTGATTTGCTTTCCTTCCTATCAAGTTGTTAGACGTGTTCCTGTAAAACGAAACAGTATAGATCAAAGATACACCAAACATCAAAGGTCTATGAGTCAAACATAAAAGATCAAAGATCTCCGAGTCAAAAGACAGGTCCAGGAATCTGTTGCGGTGCGGCAAAAGGACCTCTCACCACGTTCTATGAAACAAAGCGCTTTGGTAATCAGCTCCCATGCCAACGCTGACGCGTGTTCTGGTACCGGTCGGGTGACGTCACAGCCAGCCGACATGGCCGGCAGTTTTTGGATTTATCAGAACACACGAGTGGCTGAACCTGAACACTGAAGCTGAACCACCCACAGAACACGCACCCTTTGCGTGACCCAGAGGACTCCGACACCCTGGATCTCAACATATCCCAGCATGACGCCATTTTCCCTGAGTTCTGTCGGCGGGTTGTCTGTTGAAGGACTTGCGAGGAGCAAATACGAAATGACGAGCACTTCGTAGCGTGAGCTCGTAGCCGTCGCCTCATGAGGCTATAAAGCTTTTGAAGGCTTTCGCTCTTTTCCAAGGCTCGCACTAAGAAGGCGGCAGGCTGAGTGCGCTGTTCCAGTGCACTGGGGACAAAGCTCACCGCAGACAGTGACGAACAGCGCCACTTGCCCACGGTGCACCGAGGACAAAGCTCACTGAAGACAGTGACGAATGACGTCACTTGTCCGGCGAGACGCGAAAAGCCGCAACTTAGACCCAGAGCGCGCTCGGAAAATTAGTTGGGGACCATTTTCCGTTTTAGTCTTTACGATTCTCACGAAGTGGGGTTCATAGAAAGCGTTCTGCGCTCGCTATGCCCGTCTAAGATATAAAGCACGCATCATCACAAGCCTTTTGATGGGAAGTTTGATACGCAAAATGCCCCCAGAGCAAAACAGATCTTCCGAGCACACTGTTTGCGTGTTTTTTGTTGTTGTTTGGTTGTTGTATCGTTGCATATGTTTGCTCTGTATTATTCGCTGCTGCCGCATGCCCGTTGCCCATCTCCCACCACACAGCTGGCCGACTAACGATCAATGATATGGCCACAGACTGGTGAATGGCAGGTCTGCAAACAACATCGACAGGCTTGGCGTCGAACGTACGTTACGCGTTTGTAGTATCAGTGGCCATTCATCACCTACGTCATAAGAGGTCAGGCAGGACAAAGCTCATCCAAACAGATGTTTTACCAATCGGTAACATCATCACAATAAACAAATATGAAGGTTTCCGACGGGCTGAACATCATGAGTAGTTGATCTCATCTAGTTTTCAGGCAACAATAAATCTTACACGCTTAAGTGCTTGCTGAGTGACGTGACGTTTTAGGAATATACATAAAACCCCTCTCCCCCAAAAAATAACATACAACAATCCTGGGTCCAATGTCAGTCAGAACACTTTTTAAACAGATGTGCAACGGCATGAGCTTGGGTTTTGGTATTGCGCAAACCAGAACGTTAAGCTCACCCATGGTATTGTGAGTCATACGAAATGCAATTTTCGAACACATTATATGCGTTCGCAAATACCTCGCAATATTCCGGTTTGACTACACCCGCGACTTCATTGTTTGATCTCACGCCGTTAACCGAGTAACATTTTCTGTCGCATGACCCATAACTACCCATTGCTATTCAGTACAATAAAGCAATCGTTTAAACGAGTGACATTTTGTGTCGCGTGACCCATAACTGCCCATTGCTACTCAGTAAAATAAAGCAGTCGTATCAATTTTTCTGCAGCAGTAGTGAAAATATCCCTGCACTATACCTAGTTACAGGCCTTTGTGGTGGCCCCCACCACTCAACAGGCGTACCTACAAAACCTTCCAGCTAACATCAGAGAGCTAGGAAGCCATGCACATTTGCGCGATCTCCGTGCAAACAGGATATATATATATATATATATATATATATATATATCAGACATAGCCTATATCAGACATATATATCGTCAGACAATATATATAAATATATATATATATATATATATAAATATAAATATATATATATATATATATATATATAAATATATATATATATATATAAATATAAATATATATATATATATATATATATATATATATATATATATATATATTGTCTGACATGTCCCAGCCGTGCAATATAATACAATGCAATAGCGAACTACGTTCCTTTTCCCTGTCCCGATGTACGCTCACCTCAGGACGGGTTGTTGTAGCCTGATTATGCCTGCGCCACCTTTACTCAAGCGTCAGAATTAGAAGTTTCAGCAAGTTCCGCCACACGTCTGTGGCGCAGCTGTTCTCGTAGCGCCCGGGCTAATGAGCGCCACATTGCATTGTCCAGATTGTAGCCGTACTGGGCCTCTCCTCGTGACCTCCCGCCAGCGTCGCAGGATAAACGGAGTAGAAATCCGAACACTTCCCCACAATTTGCGATCGACACCACTTACCTTGACGGCAGCTTCCGACCCTAGCTCGTGGAAGTCCTTGTACTTCATCACCTCGGCCATGATGAAGCCCTTCTCGAAGTCTGTGTGAATTCGGCCAGCAGCCTGGGGCGCCTTAGTGCCGGCCTGAGGGCAAGGTTCAGACGGCACAGGTCACGCCAATGCCACGCCAGGAGATAAGCCAGCCGCGGAAAAAAACACACCGCATTTGTCTGGCGCTTGAAATATGCCAACCATGTCACAGAAGTCTCACTCCGTGAACATCACCTGGTATGGTGCATCGCATGACCTGCTTGAAAATCATGACCATTACGGCACGGCTTGAACTGACGGGCTTTGGGCGCAAATAGCCATTGCAACTGACACGCCCTTGAAATCCAATAGCTAACTCAACTGACGGGCTTCATGGGGTAAAAATACCGACCGTGAGATGTTGTCAACGGCAACACACTGCACGAACGATAGAAGCTTAGAAAGGAAGCGGCAAAAGTGGCAAAGTATAACCGCCAATACAGTCGTGCCGGCAAGACTGCCAGGAGACTGGTTTTCCGTGTTCAGCCCTGAACACGTCAGCACAGATCCGCCCATTACTACTTGTCGCCACACCATCGATGAAGCAACTTTTGACAGCAAGACACACTACTAAACGCATGTCATTCTGCGATTCTCATCACCAACAGCAGGCCCTCGACTTGGATTTCCAGCCTCTCAACAACACTGACAGAACGGCGCGCTGTCCGCGTTCTCGTCAGCGACGGCTGTGAAACGGTCGCCATAGATGCGCCTCCGACAAGTACGGTTTGACACCAGACTACCAAGGTATCGGCGGAGGTCGCCACGCATGCGCCTGCGACAGGTGCGGTTTGACACCAGACTACCGAGGTATCGGCGGAGGTCGCCACGGATGCGCCCGGGACAGGTGCGGTTTGACGCCAGACTACCGAGGCACTGGCGGAGGCCGCCACGGATGCGCCTGAGACAGGTACGGTTTGACACCAGACTACCGAGGCATCGGCGGAGGTCGCCACGGATGCGCCTGCGACAGGTGCGGTTTGACACCAGACTACCGAGGCATCGGCGGAGGTCGCCACGGATGCGCCTACGACAGGTGCGGTTTGACACCAGACTACCGAGGCATCGGCGGAGGTCGCCACGGATGCGCCTGCGACAGGTGCGGTTTGACACCAGACTACCGAGGCGTCGGCGGAGGTCGCTGCTACAGCGCTGAAATGGGCGCGCTGACGCCATCTTCGCGTTAAGCTCAATAGCACTCACTATCACAATTGAAAAGAAAACGACATATACCATATAGCAGGATGAAATATATATTTCCTGTACAACAGAATACAAACGCAACACCATACGACGTCTAATGACGTTGAAGGACTGTTATCTATCGTGAAGGGTTTTGAAGTAGTATATGGTAACAAAGTAAGGCGAGTAATGCAAAAGCAGCGTAGTCACAAAGCGCGTTTTTTTTTCTAGAACGGTCTCCTCCAGGCCAGCAAGCGACCTCGCCGTAGCGATGTAGTGACAGTAGTGCAGCGGACTTCATGTAGTGAAACACCCGCCCACAACGTCAAGTCGGCACCTGCAATTATCTTCACAGACAACCAGCAAGGTTCAGAAATTATGGAGAAGTGACATGGCAATACCGTGCCCTGCCTGCCACTATCCTCACTTCGACCTGACCCGCCCTGGGGACCTTTCAGCAGCGTGAGTTTCTGTGTAACACCAACAAGGCCATCTCCAAACGCTCACGCAGTACCTGACCAGCGGCAATCCCGGCACCCCGCGGGGAGACAGCCAGCCAGGGCTTACAGGGCGGTCTGCACCTTACGTTTTGTCGTTGTTTATTGGGGTTTACGGGCGAGCCGACTGCGGTTGTCATTTGGCGCCCATAACGAATTTTGTTTTACGCAAATAATGGACCGCGTAAATAGCCCCGCAGTTGGTGTGTTTGAGAAACAATAAAACCTGCTAAGATTCAAGAACTTGTGAGCTGTCTCTCAGAATATCACAGAGCGTCAGAGGCCAGTCATACTGTCCAAAGTAACGTTGACGTTCTTCCACGAGGCGCGGACACGATATACGCACATGGCGAAGAGCAAGGACAGCACCACACCGATAGCAGATCAGTTTATTGCTCCCTCCAACATAAAGCCGTGGGTTGCGGACGCGCGTCCGGTACGTAGTTGGGCACACGTGGGCAAGGATCACCTCCTCTCGCCTCACCTTGCGCGAGCAAACAAACGAACATAGATAAGGCGGTAGTAACAGCCTAATTGCTCGGAGAAAAACCAGCAGAATGCAGATATACATGGGTTGCTGTTTCGGCAACATGCTTTTATCAAAGTAATGGCAGAAGTGAGTTCAAAATTGCCTGCTGATGATCATACTCGATTTTTCGTTTTTTTCAGCAGCAAGCCACAATTTTTACAGGACACCAACATGCATGGGATTGAACAAAGAGCGGTTGCCAGCCATTACCACGATACAGTGCCTTTCTACGGATTACAATACGCGAACATATGTGTGCATGCAAACGATTTCAATTGAACAGGCATCGCACATCGCGCATCAGGCATCGCTTACAAATGTAAACGATTCTAAGCTGGCACACATCGTCACATCACCACCAGCGTGACCTCATCCTATCTGGTAGAACATTTTTTTTTTCACTTCGGGCAGAGATGTGTCTGTTAAGGGCGAGATCAAATGTCAGGAAGAAGTGCACAGATGACATGCTCGCTCCACGCTCTGAATGGGAATGTCGTTTTCCCGCAGTAAGGCTTGTATCCGGGAGCCAAACGTCACAGCATGCGCCCGAGGTGCATGGCGAACAAAAGGCACGGTAGGCCGCGGAAAAACTGCGTTATATGCGAGATACGACGGGAACTGAGGCAGCTTAAAGCATGCCGCATATCCTCCTCGCTGACAAAGGCAGCTCGTGTGATACTACCAGGAGGCTCTGGGTGGGAGATCGCGGAACGTCCCTGCGATGGCACGTACAGCGGTGTGATGGACGGCGTCACTGATGCGCTTGGTAAATTACCACGCGTCGTCATAAATAAAACATACATAGTCAAGCTTAGAGCGCATGATTGCCCAATACAACAGCAAAAGCGTGCTCCGATCTCCTCCATACAATGTGCGCGAAACACATGTCAGTTCGTTCAAAGATTTAAAACAGTTTTCAGCTTTCGTCTAAGATGTACCTTATATGTTAGTCGACGTTCAAAGTATACCCAAGGTTTCTAGCTACAGGCTCAGTTGGAATGCATTGCCCATGCACATGGATAGACAGGTCACCGCATTGCCGGCTACGACAAAAAATCCCTAGCTACAGTCCTGTTACTTGCAAACCTGAACCCGTTCATGTTTCCCCACTTCTCAACAGAGTCAACAGCCAACTGGAGTTGGCGCTTCCTCGATGGTGGTCTTGCTGCGCTTGTCCAAATGGTGAAATCATCAACAAAAAGGTTACGATCTACAGGCTACGGCATCCCAATCTCGATGTTAATCATAACGGCGAAAAAAGCTACGCTGAGAACGCCGCCTTGGGGAACACCGTTAGCTTGAAGATGCCTCTCAAAGGTCGCGTTCCCAACACGGACACAGAAAAACGGTCAGCTAAAATGTTTTAAAGGAAAGTACTTACCGGCCGTCACATACGGTGTGACGGCCGGGTAAGGACCGCCCCCAGACGCTGACGGGGGCGCCAGACAGCTCACCGAAAAGGGTGGTGATTGCTCGAGCCCTTCGGCGGCAACACCCGAACCGAAGGCGTACGGCTATCCTCAGATTGATATCGACACCATTCTGGTTAAGCAGATACAAAAAAAAAAAACCACAGGGGCAAGAGCGGGTGCTGGCCAGACTTCGGGCTGCTCCGCGGACTTTCAGTCCATAAACTGCCAGTCATCCGCATACAAAAAGCGTGTTACATGAACGCCACCGTTCGAAAAGCCGTCCGTACAGAAAAGTAAGACATGAAGCTTAAGATCGAGCTTTGCACAATGCCGCAGGTCACATGTACACGATAGGACCCCACTCACAGTTTGGGAACGACCCGGCAGCCACTAATTAACCCAGTGGCTTCTTCCACGAACCTGTCCCAGCTTATCGAGGGGCCATACATGCCAGACGCCATCAACTGACTCGGAGGCGCCTGCCGCCGCCCACGAGTTTAGCCGTCTGCACCAGCCCGGTGGGTAATGTGGGTTCCGTTCGTGGGTAGCTGCGCCCTGCATGGTGAGCGCCACGGGATGGCCGGGGCGGAGGCATTGTTGATGTGGACACCACGTGCGGAGCTAGTGAAAGTCGCCGTCAGTTGGGTACACGCGGGTCGCCCAAACTGCTATCCCAAAACAAATGCCAGAGGTTTTGAGCTGTTTGAGGCTATAACGCAAGTCACCTGATCCCAAGGCTGGCAGGGCCAGGTCACTGACACTGCTGTCAGTGACCAGTCACAACCGTCAGTCACCAGGTCACTGACAGGCGAGATGCTCAGTGCCATGCTGAAGGAGGGCCCGCCGCAGGAGTCTCACCAGTGTCACATTCGCACAAGCAAAACACCGTCAACATCGGATGTTGCCGACACCACCGTTCGTCTCACGGCTAACATCAGCCGGCGTACCTGGGACAACGGGCCAGCGGCCAACGACAGTCTCTATCCAGGAGGCTGTAGGGCGCCTCCACGGCACGGTCATACGGCGCAGTCTCCATTCGCGTCAAGTTTAACGCTGCATGGCTGTCCATGGACGTGACATTTTCGTCATGATTTTGTAAGAGTTTTCTGCACATGCCTATACCTCCTACTTCAAGCTTCACAAACCCGAGGTCACTCGGAGCGTGTCAGCACAGATACGAGGCGGAAGTGGCTCCAACCGGCGAACTTTTCCCCCAACGCAAAGTCAAATAACCAATACAATTAGGACCAAACCGACTATCCTTGCTCTAGGTAAAAGGTACACGGCCATGCCACGCTGCCTTGGCCGTCCCGGTCTGGGCCTGCCACCCCAGACCAACCTGCCGCCGGCGCCCGTTCGGCGCCCGCCAGCGCCGAGCCGACCCGACCCGACCCGACCCGACCCGCCGCCGGATGACCCCGTCGGCTCCCGGCCACCGCGCCGGCGCGTCGCGCGCCTGACCGACCGTCCCACCGGTTCGCGTCATGTCACGTGCCGCAGCGCCGGCGCAATTTCACAGGCGGCGACACTGAATGGGCGCGACGGACGGCGCCGCGCCGCACGCGCCAAATTGGCCGCCGCCCTGTCCCCCTGCGCTTCTTATGCTAATGCGTGCACGGCGTTTGAGGCGGTTTAAATTCATCAAGCCTTTGTCGAACCTGGTACCGGCACGCTTAAAATGCAAGCCGTGCGCCGTGCGTGCGCGCGCGGACGGGGTGAGACGGAGCGCACGGACGGAGTGAGACGGAGCGCACGGACGGGGTGAGACGAAGCGCGCGGACGGGGCGAGACGGAGCGCACGGACGGGGTGAGACGGAGCGCACGGACGGGGTGAGACGAAGCGCGCGGACGGGGTGAGACAAACCGCACGGACGGGGTGAGACGGAGCGCACGGAAAGAGGCGGACCAGCGGGGACTGACGTGTCACTGGACAGAGGGGACCAACGGGGACTGACCGTGTCACTGGACAGAGGGGGACCAGCAGGAACTAACCGTGTCACTGGACAGAGGGGGACCAGCAGGGACTGACCGCGTCACTGGACAGAGGGGGACCAGCGGGGACTGACCGTGTCACTGGACAGAGGGGGACCAACGGGGACTGACCGCGTCACTGGACAGAGGGGGACCAACGGGGACTGACCGCGTCACTGGACAGAGGGGGACCAACGGGGACTGGCCGTGTCACTGGACAGAGGGGGACCAACGGGGACTGACCGCGTCACTGGACAGAGGGGGACCAACGGGGACTGACCGCGTCACTGGACAGACGGGGACCAGCGGGGACTGACCGCGTCACTGGACAGACGGGGACCAGCGGGGACTGACCGTGTCACTGGACAGAGGGGGACCAGCAGGAACTGACCGCGTCACTGGACAGAGGGGGACCAGCAGGAACTGACCGCGTCACTGGACAGACGGGGACCAGCAGGAACTGACCGCGTCACTGGACAGAGGGGGACCAGCGGGAACTGACCGCGTCACTGGACAGAGGGGGACCAGCGGGGACTGACAGCGTCACTGAACAGAGATGGACCAGCGGGGACTGACTGCGTCTCTGAACAGTTCCCGACCGGTGGAGCGGGCGAGCCGCCGCGGCCGCCGGACTCACCTGGATGGTCCAGGCCTTGACCTCGTCCGGACCGCAGGTGAAGAAGTACTGCAGCTGCAGCGCCTTGTAGCCGGCCACGATGATCTTCTCCAGCTGACTGCGGGACAAGGGACGGGGCCTTAGCGACTCTCGAGCAGACCAGAGCTCCCGCCGCAACCGGGACAGACGCGTGGTCACGGGGTCAAAGCTCCAAGCCCCAGCGAGAGGCGGACGCGGCGGTGTCGATAGAGGAGACGTATGGGAATCAACGTCACGCATGTACGATCAATCAGGATGGCGCTGTCCGCGGCGTCACAAGAGCGGTGCCACCGTTGTCGTCATTGGGACTTTACGACGCACTCAGCTGCTCAGGCTATGTGGCGTCGCCTGCCTCTCACCCTGGTGTAAAGAGCGGGCACCGCGGGGAATCGGATCCCGTCCCCTAGCTTCGATGTATTTGGCACACCCGTGCTCCAGCTCAATACTACACCCATCCATTCTACAAAATACATCGCGGCCCTACCCCGGTTCCAAGTTCTTACAACACCCGTTGCATTGTCCCATCGTGCACAGTGTACCCACTGAGATCACCGGTGTCTCTCTATAACGTGCGGTTGCACAAAATGAGGAACGATAGGGGCTGATCCAGCGTGTGTGTGTGGGGGGGGGGGGGGGGGGGGGGGAGGCAATATGGGCAAATGCCCTGGGACAATAGCGATCTTCGGCCAATGCTAAAGTTGCTTCGGTCCTTAGTTGTGTGCCCCAACATACACCATGATGACTTGAAAGTGTACCCAGCTCTCTGGAACATCCAGACTGAAATGACCCCAGGCCTGAGGCATCAAAAGACGGGTCGCTGGCGCCAAAGACCCAGGCGGGCTCGTACGCGGCCGTTGAAATCAGTGTCGCGGAGTCACAGCGCCCCCCCCCCCCCTCCTTCTGCCTGACGCCACGCCAGTACCGGAGGAGGTCATCAGCTGCGCCGCACCGGCCAGCGGGCGCTGGCTGGAGCCTTGGAGCCTGCCCTGACCGGCGACCGCCAGCGGACCATCCCTCAGCTGCGCCGCACCGGCCGGCGCGCGCTGGCTGGAGCCTCGGAGCCTGCCCTGACCGGCGACCGTCAGCGGGCCATCCTTCAGCTGCGCCGCACCGGCCGGCAGGCGCTGGCTGGAGCCTCGGAGCCTGCCCTGACCGGCGACCGTCAGCGGGCCATCCTTCACCATCACTGTCACTGTCACGGCCGGCCGACCACGGCCCAGTGACGAGCACGGACGTCTACACGGCAGCGGCGGCACGGCTCGGTCCGGTCCCAGCAGCGGTGGCACGGCTTGGTCCGGTTCAGCAGCGGTATACGGCTTGGACCGCGCAGCCCATACCGCTCAGCACCGGTCCCAGTAAAAAACGCAAGCCCGCCGACAATGCGTGCCGAACACGGCGATAACACGTTCTTAGGCAGCTAAAAAAGTATAATTGCGCGCGCGCCAGCGGGCGGCAGCCGCGGGCCGGCGCGCGCTTTTTCTCGGCGGGATTCTCGACGGCGCGCCGGCGGCTAATTTTGTTTTCGATCTCATGGCTCTGATAATGATACATTTGGTAACAACCACGCTATCATTTCCGACGATTTGGCCGCGCCGGCGGATCGATGCTGGCCGGCCAAATGACATTCTTTCCCAGTCCAATGACAATGATTGAGCGTGCGGCCGTAATTGGCACGGCCTGCCACAATGGCCGGCCGTCTAATGGCATGGGAGCGCGCCCGACGGGCCGGACGGGCCACCGGCCGCCGCCCGCCGGCCGGCCGGCGCGCATCTCCTGTTTTAGTTGGTCACCCTAGCTTCAGCTCCGGCCCTCGCTCCGGCTCCGGCTCCGGTTCCGGCTCCGTCTCCAGGCTCCCGGGTCCTGGCTCCGGGTCCCGGCTCCGGCTCCGGCTCCGGCTCCGGCTCCGGCTCCGGCTCCGGCTCCGGCCACCACGGCCCGACTCCCACCGCCAATCTTGTCATTACGGCCGCATTACGCATGAGTTATCGGGCGGGCGGTTTTGTCATTTGTCTCGGCCGGCCCGGGTCGGAGAGCGGCTGGGGTGCCGACGGCGTCGCCAGGCATTCCGGCCCGGTCGACCAGTCGGCCGGCGGGCGTTCGCTGTGCTTGCGCCGGCCTGCCAGTCCTCCTCCACTACCCAGCCGCCCTCCTCCCCCAATTCCGCAGCCAGCTAGGCGCGGTCCGTGTCGCGAGCAGATCACGCTGATGGTTCCACAATAGCGCTCATATTTGTCTCGGCCGGGCCCGTGCCCTTTCTTATTGTCTGCGCACAGTCAACAGGCGTCTTCAGAAATTCCCACACGGCGAGTGAGCAAGCCCGCTAAAACTCAACTTGGCTTCCTTCTTGCGTGCGAACGAGCGCAGAAAACCAGGCAAACTAGGACAATGTCGACTCACGTAAATCAACATCCCCGTTAACACGTGCCTTCTCTCCGATCTCAAACGGTGAAGAGCGACCTCACAGGTGCAACTGGAATGCGGGCATATCCTGGAATACTAGGGGCAGACCTCTATGATGGCTAGCCCGTGCAAAAGCCGGTAGGCGAAGGGACGGCCATGCCGACCATGGAGAGGGGACACCCACCCCGCTTGCCTTTCCAAAACAAAAAGCAGTGAGGAACAGACGCGGCCGGTCCGGTGTCGCGATGCGCCACAGCCCGACCAGCCGCCTCACCAGCCACACCTGCGCCGTCCTCCGCGACCCAGCCACGCCTGCGCAGTCCCCGCGACCCAGCCACGCCTGCGTAGTCCCCGCGACCCAGCCACGCCTACGCGGTCCCCCGCGACCCAGCCACACCTGCGCAGTCCTCCGCGACCCAGTGACGCCCGCGCAGTCCCCGCGACCCAGCCACGCCTGCGCAGTCCTCCGCGACCCAGTGACGCCCGCACAGTCCTCCGCGACCCAGCCACGCCTGCGCAGTCCCCCGCGACCCAGCCACGCCCGCGCAGTCCTCCGCGACCCAGCCACGCCTGCGCAGTCCTCCGCGACCCAGCCACGCCTGCGCAGTCCTCCGCGACCCAGTGACGCCCGCGCAGTCCCCGCGACCCAGCCACGCGGCGCGGCCGAGCACTGGGCGTCCGCCATTTTGTCCATTTGACGGCCGGTAATCGCTGTCTGATAGCGCATTAATAGCGGCGCGGCCATGCTGGCCGTGGGGCCGGCCGGCCACCATTGGTGCCCACTGCCGGCGGGCCGACGATCCGTCGCCGCCTCTGCAGCCCTGCCCGCCGGCCCCGGCACGGCTGCCGGCCGGACCGCGACGGGACGGGACGGACCCGGATGGAACCAGACGGACCCAGACGGGACGGGACGGGACGGGACGGGACGGGACGGGACCGGGAAAGGGACCAGGACAGGGACGGGACGGGACGGGACCGGGACGGGACGGGACGGGACGGGACCGGGACGGGACACCGGCCTTTGACGGAGGCGGGGCGCAGCTGTCAACAGCTGGTGAAGGACACTGGTTAGGGTTCTTTCTCACTACCCATCGCTGTACCACCGGGACAGCCCGGTAGTCACGACACCGGCCGTCCAAGCTGCACACACCATGTCCACGGCGCGCTCTCCTCACACCCGGATCCCGGCATGCGAGCGACGCTCCTTTCCAGCCTGAGCTCCGCCCATACCGCTCCGCTTGCGTGCCGCGCAATGGGAATACGTTTGTGTGTGTGCCCCTCTCAAGTCCGGGGCACAAGCGGGAACGCTTGTCAACTCACTCGGGTGATGATGTACCATCCTAGATTACATCGGCATGATATTCGTACGTCGACCACGTGGAAATTCGTCGGCAGATTCGTCACCTACGTCCGCCCGGTCCACCTACGGCGGGAAGGTTCCCTACGTCGCCGCTCTTCAAATGGCAAACACGTCTGCGCCTTTGATCGCGAGCTTGGTAACTAACACTGAACCCGTCAATTGCGAAACAGCGACTTTTACCGTCAGCACAAAACTAGTCTTGACATCCCATTTTGTCAACACCATCCCGGACAGCGTATGAGACGTGGCATTAAAGCGTGACATTGGACCCAAATCTATTTTCATCTATCACACAGTCAGCGTCAATGAGACAGCGGACCGAGCCACGTGTATGCCGACATCCCGTGTGTCGGCTTTTACTTCGACAACACCAGGACCACGCGGCATCGTTTTACCTCGACATCAGGACCACGCGGCATCGTTTCACCTCGACGACACCAGGACCACGCGGCGTCGTTTTACTTCGAGAACACCAGGACCACGCGGCATTGTTGAGCGCCTGAACATTCACTGCTGTTATTCCGTCGACTCCGCCTATCTACCATCTTTTTGTACTTGGCGTCAGCTTCTTAGCACACGATGCAATGCAAAACAAAACGTACTCCTACAAGAATAGCCGATAGTTGACGGTGTATATGGTACCAGCGATGCAGCGGCGTGTTATCATATGCAAGGCTCTTTCTGTGTACGCTGCCGTATAAACAAACCTCCCATAGTCTGCCGTTTTCAAGCTCAACTTTCGTATCCTTTTTTCACCGCCAGAGTGGGCGCCCGGCAAAAAGATAAATGTCACCCGAATCATGGGAAGATGGTAGCATCATCTGCGCACGTTCTGAAACATGCCTTTTATGACCTGGTGCGCTCAATCACTGCAATATAATCTCGCCTCCAGAACCACCTCAAACCATTTATCTATATCTTTGAGTCATGTCGATTGAGCATTGGGTTCTGGAACAAGACCGCAGTTCGTAAGCCCGCACGAAACCACAAAAACAAAAGACCGCAGGACAAATGAGCACTGCCACCAAAGCGCCCAAACACAAGTGTCGAAACATTTCAGGCGGTTCGAACCGACGACCACCGGTCGTGGTTAGCGGTCCGTTAACCAGAATTGCGATGAGTGTTGAACCCCTAAGCCACCAAGCGCAGTGCTTAAAAGGCCTCACCCTTTCAGAGTCCTGGCAGGCGTGTGTCGTTACTAGCGTTTGAAAGTCTAAGTGGATGTCAGTGAACAAACCTTACTGAACGCCGCTGAGTCGATTATGCGTCTTAAAAACACACCCGCTACGAGTGTTCGGAAACAGAACAGTTCCAATCCCACCTTGCTACCTTTTCACACGACACTCGTGCGATAGCCGGAAACATCGTGCTGGTCAGACTACACGGCGACAGTGGCGTCTGACAGCGAGTCGGACTTCCACCTTTGTTCGAACCAATGTATCGGTACGATCAGATATGTTCACTATGTCACTTGCTCCGATGCCTACGCCAAAAACCACGTTTACCTGTCCCAGCAATACGCCGCGGGTGTTGACAGCCCAGACAGGATTGATGCCAGCCAAGGCACGAAGATGTCAATGCACGGATAGTGCCAGCCAAGACACCGATGGTACCCAGGCACGGGTGGTACCAAGACACGGATGATGCCAGCCAAGACCCGGATGGTGGCAAGACACGGATGGTATCGGGCCAGACAGAAATGGCACCGGCCACGAGGCAGATGGTGCCAGACAAGACACGGATGGTACTAAGGCACGGATGGTACCAAGACGCAGATGGTGCCAGCCAAGAGCCGGATGGTGGCAAGACACGGGTGGCACCGGACCAGACAGAAATGGCGCCGACCACGGCGCAGATGGTGCCAGCCAAGGCATGGATGGTGCCAGACCCAGACACGGATTGTGCCAGCCCCAAATGAATAAGTTGACGCCAAATCTGAAAATTGAATGGGCACAGAGCTGTCATCGGACGACAGCGCAGATACCGCATTTCAAACACTCAAAAATTAACAAAACCAGACGCTGTCAGCGAATGATTGATTGATTGATGTATTCCGAAATGCCGCTTTGTGCTGCGTAACGCCGCCCCTACCGGTAGTGTCGTCGCCATTGTTTGTTCGTAGTCTTTGTGTGTCGTCACCGCTAACAAATCCATATCTCGGAATGGCCCAAACGCAATACGGCCCCTACCACCTGCGATGTCAATGCTCCAGAAAAAGCGCGCGAAGGCATCTGTGACGTTTGTGTATGTTCCCAGGACTCCTGGCTGGATCTTATCGAGGTTTGATCTACAATCTCACTTACGGGCCTCATTCGAAGGCGACATGTTCCAGGTATTAATAATTTGTCACCGAGGTGTAAAGCCGCTGTGTCACCTGTTTCATGGATCCGGGGGTAGTGTGTGTGGGGGCGGGACGAGGCGGGCTGAGCGTGTCCAGCAGGCGGTCCGGCGGGCTATTTGGCGAGCGTGGCGGCCGCAGTCGCCAGGAGACGGCCCGGCCCCGGCCGCCGGGCCCACGCCGCTGTCACTTATTAAAGATGACAAAACACCGGCCATCCGTCACCATCAGCGACGCCACACGCCTGGCAGCGACAGGGGCGGGCGGTAGCAGGCCCGGACCCGGCTCCGGAAAACACCGGCCGTCGCCGCCCACCAGGTCACACCGGCGTCCACCGCCACACACACACCAGCGTAGGCCCCGGCGGACGTGAGGAGCCTAAGGACTGGGGACCACCGCGGAAAACGCACGACTATAGCCTCCCCCTCCCCCTCCCCGGCAGGTGCCGTTACGCGGGGCGCCGAGGGAGACTGCGAGCAAGACCACCAAAACTGGCCCAGTTGCAAATGCAACAAGCATATCGCTACAGAACAAGTCAGCACACCATACGAACCGATACCTGAAATACGGATACCGGACGTGTTTCAAACGTTTTCACCGGCCTTCCAGTCGTCAGTGTTTAGCGAAGATGAAATCAGTGATTTCTGCCACGTGGCAGGTACGCTAACGCGGCTGGGTCAATGCGGCTGGATCAATTGAGCCATTACCAAGGCCTGCATTTGTTTCTTAACCCAGATAGTCACGTGATCACTGGACTTCATAGCCGGAGACCTTGGGGGCGCAGAAAAGGTTTAGATACAAAATGCCCAGAATGTACCTTTGCGCGATTTCAATAAATAGCGCACCTGTGCCTTACAACCTACCCACATTTCCAATCGTACGTTTAACGAGCTTTCGTCCAAGCCGTGCCTTCTCTTACACCAAGCCGTCTCGGCCCACTCGCCGAATTTCTGCGAGTTGGACTGGTCGCCTAACCGAACCATCCTGAATTATGACAGCCTCTTGATTCCCACATAATCACAGGCATCACGACATTCGAACGATATCAGCATTATCTAAAATGAACACTGCCATCGGCTTTCGGGCGCTCACCACATGATCTGTAAAGTGTGCAGGTCTGACTTCATGCCGCTGGTGTTGAGCGCAGACCACGCACCAGCACAGCGCAAGACGCCATGCGGTGGCGCGTGTGTAGGCTCGGTCGCTCGCGCATCGCCATGGCGGGGAGTGAGCGGCCAGTATGGGCTCGCGCACGCCGCGGCGGCGGACGAGGCGCCATGCCGGTCTTCGGCCGCGGAATCCAGTCCCGTCGGGGATTCACGCTCCACCAAATGTCAGCATCAGTAACGCAACAGAGCTGGCGCGCGTGCCGGGAGGGGGGGGGGGGGCAGCTAGACAGGAAGCTCTGACCCTGGACCGCCCGTCTCCCGTGCCAGTGACCCACACCGGGCCAGGCGACCGGCGTCCCTCTCTCCGCCCGACAAACATTATACGTCCCTCTCCCCGCCGGACCAACATTGCATGTCCCTCTCCCTGCCGGACAAACATTACACGTCCCTCTCCCTGCCAGACAAACATAAAGCGTCCCTCTCCCCGCCGAACGGACCTTACACGTCCTTCTCCCTGCCGGACATCGGGTAATTGGCGGATAGAATGCGACACGGGCCGCGACCGCGACAGCACACCGCCGCGGCCACCGGGCCGGCTGGCGACACCGGGCCGGCTAATTGTCGGCTGCTGCTCATTAGACGGTGGCCCGCGTGTGCTCGTTAGGGGCGTCGCCGGCCAGCCGCCGCGCCGGCTTGCGGCCGGCCAGCGGCGCCGAGCCGCGCCAGCTCCAACGCAGCTCGCCAGCAGAGCTGCGGCGGCGTCGACGGACGAGAGGCGACGCCGGCTCCCACCATCTGGGTCAGCCGGCGGCGCCCGACGGCGACGCAGTCGCACGCCCCCCCCCCCCCCCCCCCGTCGCGCACAAGGGGCCCAGCTTTCGACGGCCGCAAATCAGTCGCCGATGCCGGGGCCGCGTGGCCGCGGCGCGGCCCGCCGTCGGCGGCCGGCGCCGCCCGGTTCTCATGATTTCGGCGACATTTTCCAGCCATAAATACCGCCGCCGCGTCTCGAGACCGCGTGACGTCCGCACGCAGAAAGGAGCCGGCGCCGCGCGCCGCTTTGTCGGCGGCCGGTGCAGCGGCTAGTCAAGGCTGCGCCGGCCGCCGCCGCCGTCCGTCAATACCGGTCATTTCGGCGCCGACGTTCTGCGGCCACGGGACGCATGGTAAAACGGAGCATCGGAGAAAAAATGGCCCCGGTATATTACCCGTCGTCCAGCGGGAGGCCGAGGGTGCGCCCCAGAAAAAAATCAGGCCGGCCTCGGAGAAATATTATCGGCAGCGAGGGTAGCGCTCCGAGAGGGACGCAGAGACCCATATAGCAGAATCGGTCGCACTTTATTTACGATGACTGGAACCTTTACAAATTCCGAGAGTCTCGCTGTTCTCGCAATTGCTTCCATTCTCCGCTAGTGTGTCTATAAACTTGAAATAATGCAGCGAGCTCCATGAAATAGTCTCGGTAGAGTTCTCACAGGGTGTTTCGAGATGCGAATGCCAGGTGTGACCAGGCCCTGAATAGAAATTTCATCGCGCTAATGTTCACACACTTGTCTGACATCAGCAGTGCGCTGCCGACACACCACATGGGACAGACAACACTCGCCGGCTCGCCGTCACTGAGCGCGAGGAGCAGCGGCCTACCGGGGAGAACTTACAAACACTAACCCACAAACACACCGGATGAACAAACACCTTTGAAGCGGACCTCATCTGACTCATCTGGTGACCACGGTCTCTTTTGAGGCGGACCTCATCCGCTGGTCTCCTCTGGGGAGGACCTCACCTGCTGGTCTCCTCTGGGGAGGACCTCACCTGGTGACTTTGGTCTCGTCTGTGGCGGACCTCACCTGCTGGTCTCATCTAGGGAGGACTTGGTGATGTTGATCTCCTTTCAGGCGGACCTCACCTGCTAGTCTCCTCTGGGGAGGACCTCACCAGGTGATCTTGGTCTCCTTTGAGGCGGACCTCATCTGATGACCTAAGTCTCCTTTGAGGAGGACCTCATATGGTCACATTGGCTTCCTTCTCTGATGCGGACCTCACCTGTTGGCCTTGGTCTCCTCCTCAAACGCTTTCTTCTCCTCAGGCGACATGTCGATCACCTTGTTCTCGAAGGCGGCTGAGAAGGGCACGATCAGCGCGCCCGGGTCGCTCTGCTCCACAGCCTCCTTGATCTTAACCAGCCTGCGGCACGCAGGTACCCGGCGGGTCAGTTCAGCCGTTTGCCTCAGCCGCCTGGCAACAGGCTACCCGTTTTCGACAGCTTCTGATCGCGCCGAAAAACACGACACGGCCGCATACGCAGAGACCCACTTGATGGCCGGTAGTGCCATGGCCATGCTCTACTAGCAACAACAAACAGCGGTTACGGAACATGAGTGGCACTAAAAACATGAGGTGATACGCACGGCGGTGGCACAAAGCAGTCGCCGAGAGCAATGTCGAAAAGTGGCGCATGTGTACTGTGACGCACTCATTTTGGCTGGCTTGGTGCACTGCGCACGGGGTCACCTGGCCGGCCAGCTGAACATTTCTAGCTTTGGGAGCATGCGCGGTCACGTGACCGCCGAGTCGAACCCAGAGCCCCCTGTATGCGGAGACTGACGACCGGGGCGTGGTCACGTGCCGGGCGCGCTGGCCGGTGCCGTGATCTAACCAGCAGCCAGGGCCGGCCAATGCAGAGTCCGTCAACTCAAGAATTTTACCAGCCAGCAGCACGGTCACCGGCTACATATGCTATGATGGATGGGAATTCACGAGCTAATGCGGCCTCACAAAAATGGCATCATCATTCCACCGTAATCAGGCGCTTGCGCACGCATGTGCCCATCGGGGGACAGGTCGTCTGAGTAAACGCTCGACCGGCTGTTGTAAGGCGGTGCGTACCAACGGCGCCATGTGATACTATACCATCGAATACCATCGGGCGCCACGTGATACTCTACCATCGAATACCATCGGCGCCAAGTTTACTCTACCACCGGCGTCATGTGATACTGTATCATCGAATGCTACCGGCGTCATGTGATACTCTACCATCGAATACCATCGGCACCATGTGATACTCTACTATTGAATACCATCGGCGCCATGTGATACCCTACCATCGAATACCATCGGCGCCGTGTGATACTTTACCATCAAATACCATCGGCGCCATGTAATACTCTACCACTGGCGCCATGTGATACTCTACCAATCGAATACCATCGGCGCCACGTGATACTCTACCAATCGAATACCATCGGTGGTGGTGTGCCCATTAGTTTTCGCCTCACTACCTATTTTTGCTTTTATTTAAACTAAGAATCGGCGCCTGTCAGCGTTTTTCCCATGCCACATTTTCGTCTCGTTGATCGTTGACCGTTCTGTTTAAACCAAAATCTGCACCAGTCAGTACCCTTCCCGTGCGGTATTCAAGGAAATTCCAAGAGTTTGGAAGTGGAAGACCGCTACGAACAGCATAGAGGTCGGGTGCATATCTCTCCTCCAGCCCCAGATGCCAGATGATGCAAGATCATGCCATGATCATGAGCAAGATCATGCCAGATCATGAGCAACCAACAAGAACGCAAGTGACTTTAACACTCATCCCCGACTAACGCCATGCGCCTTAAGAAGTGTCTCCTCCCCCCCCCCCCCCCCCAACGCGCCTATGATGGTGACCGTTTGCAGGCCCGGCAATGGCCCGGTAGGAGTTGGCGCCCAGCCGCCGGAGCTTCATCGGGAGACAACCACCTTCGGCACGACCAAAGGCCTTGGAGGTGTCCCCGGTCTGAAGTGATGCACTTGTGTACGGTCCATGTGGTTTCAGAAAATCCTGGCTGCTTTGAGCGCGGTGCCTCCGCTGAGTGTCCGGATCTGAGCCCATGCTGCCCACCAGAGCACAGAGCATCCGGACAGGTCGACACGGCGTCGCGGCGCGGTTTGTCATCGCCAGCACGAAGGCGCACACGACCGGAAGCGCGACGCGCAGCATCCTCGTACAGACGGCGATCCCGTGTCGCCACCCCTCCCATATCGCATGACGTAGCTCAGATCTGGCGGGGAGCCGGTCGGGCCAGGCCGGCGCGGCGGCCCATCTAAGGCGCTGGCCTGCCGCGGCCCAGGCCGGCCTGGCCCAAAGGCGGCACGGACGCGGCTGAACGGGTCGCCTCGCAGGCCACCCGCTCAGCTGCAACAGGTGCCCGCACCCGTCTGCGCGATGAAATCAGGCATCGCCTGGTGCGCTTTCCCGTGGCCTTCCTCGAGAAGCGGTACATGGTTGAAGGAACTCGTCCTTCCACCGCACCGGGCGCGTTTCGTCACGTTCCGCCGTGCTCCCGGCTCTGGATGGTCGCGCAGTTCGTTCGGCCGTCTGCCCATGACCCTCGCCTGTCCTCGGTCTCGCCTGTCGCGGCTAGGGGTACTGCTAACAAACCGGGGTGAACCGGCGATGCGTTTTTTTTTGGGGGGGGGGGATAATCCCACGCTGCACATGAACATAGATATGGATAATAATCACAGCCATGATGGGTAAGCACAGTGCTGTGCATTGATAAGGAGACACGGGGCTCCCAGCGTCGAAAAAAACGTATGAGGCAATGAATATGCTATGCCCTCTGTTCTCCATCACGAGCTGGCACGGGCCGTGGGGCAAAATGGCGCCTTAAGCAGGACCAGAAGCGTGACCCCTGGGCCGCATAGCTCAGTTCAAGGAACGGTTACGGCCACCGGGCATATTCCAGTCGGTGGACTGGTGCGTGCCACGTGGCCAGCTCATCCCATTGGAATGGCCTCCGGAAAATCACCCACACCTGCGCTCCATCCAACAACAACATCGGCTCCATCCAACGCAACGCCGACAAAAAAAAAGACAGACAAAACGATCACCTCGTAGAAACGGGCTTCGATTGGTGGAAGAGGCTGTCTGCGATCTGGGCCTGCATGACGTCACCGGCCGCAGCCGTGCCGCAGCACACGCGGCCCACTTGGGGCGGGCTGTCCGGGCGGGCCCGCTCCAGGGGCCGGCGCCCTGGCCCAGCCCGGCGGGCGCGCCGGGCGCCGGCGGGGCGGGCGCCAGCGTCGCCGCCGCCCACTTACGCCGTCAGCAGTGACATGACCTCTGACCTGGCGTGACGTCAGCGGCCGGGCCATCATTAGCCAGCGCCGGCGGGCGGCCGGCCGGCGCGGCGCACCCGCCCCCTGATTGGGTTCAATGAAGTGGCGATTAGGGCGGCGGCGCGGCCGGCTGCCGATCGCCGCGCGATTGCGGCTGTCGGCGCCGCCAGCCGCACACACCAGACCGACCGCTGCTCCGACCGAGGCCGGCCCGCGCCCCGCCACCAACAGTCCCCGGCGCGCTGGCCTCCCGTCCTCCGCCGACACCGGACGGGCCAGGGCGCCTCACCAGCTCATCGCCGTGGCGTTATTACCCGCCGCACGGCGGCACCACGGAGGGTGTCGCGGCGGCGCCTCAGGGGGTGTCGCGGCGGCGCCTCGGAGGGTGTCGCGGCGGCACCTCGGAGGGTGTCGCGGCGGCACCTCGGAGGGTGTCGCGGCGGCACCTCGGAGGGTGTCGCGGCGGCGCCTCGGGGGGTGTCGCGGCGGCGCCTCGGAGGGTGTCGCGGCGGCGCTTTAGAGGGTGTCGCGGCGGCGCCTCGGAGGGTGTCGCGGCGGCGCTTTAGAGGGTGTCGCGGCGGCGCCTCGGAGGGTGTCGCGGCACCTCGGAGGGTGTCGCGGCGGCGCCTCGGAGGGTGTCGCGGCGGCGCTTTAGAGGGTGTCGCGGCGGCGCCTCGGAGGGTGTCGCGGCGGCGCTTTAGAGGGTGTCGCGGCGGCGCCTCGGAGGGTGTCGCGGCGGCACCTCGGAGGGTGTCGCGGCGGCACCTCGGGGGGTGTCGCGGCGGCGCCTCAGAGGGTGTCGCGGCGGCACCTCGGGGGGTGTCGCGGCGGCGCCTCGGGGGGGGTGTCGCGGCGGCACCTCGGAGGGTGTCGCGGCGGCGCTTTAGAGGGTGTCGCGGCGGCGCCTCGGAGGGTGTCGCGGCGACGCTTCAGAGGGTGTCGCGGCGGCGCCTCGGAGGGTGTCAGCCGGCAGTATCTGCAGCGGATCTCGGCGCACCTTTCGTCGCCGGCGCGCCGCCACACCGTCGGCCCAGTAATTGGCGGCCGGTGGGTGCGCGCGATCGTATCTCGCGAGAGGGCGGCAGGCCGGGCCAGGCCAGGCGGCGTGTCGCCCGAGCAGAGCGCCGCCCGCCACGCCCACCAGCAGTGTCGCCCTGCCGTGGTCCGGCCTCCAGCGCGGCGGCGGTCCGCTGCCAGCGACGGTCGCTGCTCGGAAGCCACGCTCAGCGAGCACTGCGGGCCCCACGGTCTGTGCTGACACGTCACTTGAGGGTGTCCTCCCCCCCCCCCCGCCAAGCCTGTTGGGCGCCAGCAGCTCCCCCAGAGAGCAGCCTGCCGTTCTCAGCAGAAGACTGCCAGAGCCCGAGATGCACTTCAGGCTGGCCGGGCAGATGAGTGTCGTTTCCATGCCGTACGATGTTCAGCGGTCGCGCCGTGACGCGCCCAGACGCTGCCAGCGCATGATACGTGCAGAGGTCGCTCAGCTCCCGGTTATCCCGTCCGTGCACGAAAAGACTTTATGAACATAAGGCGGTCCAAATGTCGGACCATTATTGCCTCCTAATGTCCTGCACAGATCCAATTCGCAGCATTGCCGACTCCCCACATTCACGAAACACGATCAGGTGCATCAATCACGACAAGCAAGTGAACACGCGAGGGGTTGTCCGGCCGGCGAGCCGCCGCCGCGCCGACGGGCGCGCGCCTCCGAAGGAATTGTGTGGGGCGCGGCCGGCACCCTTGCGGAGCCGACCGATCCGGACAGGTGGTGTCCCGCAGCGCGCGCATAGGACCGGGCACCGGCGCGATTAATGGTGCCGGCTGGCCGGCGCTGCTACCACATTACACGGCGCGGCGGGAGGTCAACCCTTCGGCGTCCCGTCCACGCCGAGGCCGCCCTACAACCGGCCAGTCGGTGGTGACATCTGGCGACAAGTAGAGCAGGCTCCCACGGCGAGGCCGAGCGTCACAATGCGTCGCTCCTCGACTCCAACTGCGAGGTGGCTTCTTCACTGAGCACGTGGCAAAACAGAATGGGCGTGGCATTGATGCACACGGCCCGCGTGGCGGCGTGCGATGAAATGCTCACCATTTGTTCTTCTTCCGGATGAAGTCCTTCTCGGAGAGATTCACCAGGTAGATGACGGGTTTGGCGGTCAGGAACAGGTGCTTATTTAGCACCTCGATCTGCACGAAAAACGGGTGTGTGGTTCGACATGCAGCACGCGCGAAACGGTACGTCAACAACTGGCCGACATCAGCGAAGAATTTTGCATACTGGCTGCAGGTGGAAACGCGTTATGAACGGACCCACAGCTGCTAGCCCTTCTCAGCACGCTGCAAACTAGTCAAACGGCATGCCTTACGAACCCTCTCGCCCCCCCCCCCTTCCCAAGTCCTACATAGGCAGACAATCCTCACGAACGCCCCGCCACACAAGCTTATGAAATACTGCATGTTATCAACGACGCCAGGCCTCCTGTTCAACTCTGTGACAGCGAGCAGGGCTCCCTCAGTCGTCATCAAATAGCAGTGCCTGGCAAAAAGAGACACGAGTGATAATGCGGAGCTTACTTCCCCGGCGTCATCAGCAGCGCACTACGGGCCACCCAACACCAGCGGGCAACAAAAACAAACGTCTCCATAGCGCTCGCGGGGGAGAGGAAGGGACCGTCGCCGCGTACCTCATTGGCGTTCCACTCCTGGAAGCGCAGATGTTTTTTGTCTTCGCATAGAACAGACTTGATCTTGAGGAGGATGTCCTGCAGCGAGAGCCGAGCGTGAGTTCAGGTCGAGATACATAGCCTCCTGGAGATCACCCAACAGCCCGCCGACCCGATCTCTTTAAGAGTTCTAGTGCCTGGCCATAAATCAAAGTAAAATAAAAAAAATACCGCAAGCCATCAATTATGGACAAAATGTCCGTACATGATAAATCGAGAAGAAAATGTTTCAGGAAGCATGGTGTTTTTGCATTCATAAATACTTGGGGGAGGGGACTGAAATGTTTCAATCTGCACGACAAACTGAAACACGGAAACCCTGTGTCTCAGTCCACTACGCGCAAAACAGCACCAGGAAAACCACGCAGCATTGCGGTACACAGACTGGCGACCGTCCGCTTCCCGGCACGCGGATTCACGCGTGCCACCGACTCACATATTCGGGCTTGGCCTTCTTGTCCGAGCGGAGCACGTTCTTCTCGAACTTCTCGATGAAAGGCAGCAGGTAGGCCTCATCCTTGAGCCGCAGCTCCTCGTTGATGATGGCCAGGTCGCGCACAGGCTCCACCTCGCCCTCCACGTGTGTCACGTCATCGTCGTCAAACGCGCCTGCCGGCCACCGCCCGCCGGAGTCACTCACGGCACGGCACGGCACGGCAGACGGGACCACGACCACAGGGGCGGTGTACCAGTTCCCTATGTGGAGGCTTTTCCAAGGCGCTCTCACTATATATATATACACACATATATACATATATATATGTATATATATATATATACATATATATATATATATATATATATATATATACACATATATATGCATGGTCCAGTCTGGACCACACACTTGTTTTCCGTGCAAATCAAGGTGCTTAATTAGCACCTGTTCCTGACCACAAAAGCCGTCATCTACCTGGTCAATCTCTCCGAGAAGAGCCTCATCCTCAAGATCCAAGATCCTTCATCTTTCCTCCTTAATATATATATATATATATATATATATATACACATATATATATACATATAAATATATATATATATATACATATATATACACATATATATATACATATAAATATATATATATATATATATATATATATATACGCGCCCATGCAGCAAAGACCGGTACGCTAGTCAACACGGGCAAGAGTAACATTTCGTATGGAGCTGCCCATGTCCATGAAATCGGTATGAAGCCATAGATGAGCACAATTTGATAGCGTTAGGCACGTATTTCAACAGCCTGCAAGCGGCCCAATTTTAATTAGGAGACGAAACGGTGTTTCAGGTTTACAGCCCACATTCTGTTAGAACACCACATTGCGTAAGGATGGTATGGTTCTGCAGGCTGTTAATCCGTGTTATCTCTTAAAGTCAAAGACGAAGCAGTCAAGTCCTTCAGTGTGCGAACTGCAAAGTATAAACGTCGCGACATTCTCGCCCCCTCCCCCCCCCCCACGACGGTCCTCCGGCCTTCTTTCGCTCGCTTTTAATTAAGCTGCGATGGAAGCGTGTTTTAAACCACATGGCCGCTAAGATTTGGACCATCACGAGGCACTGGGCCATCACGGACTACTGGGCCATCACGGTCTACTGGGCCATCACGGACTACCGGAGAACGCAATACAGGGGTGGCCGATTGCGTGACGTCAGTGAGGCAAGCCATACATGAATCGGCACTGTCAACAACCAACCAAATCGACTGATCCTTCAGATGTTGTGGTCTGTTGAAGCCCAGCAAGTTTGGAGATGCACAAGTCCGCTCAGGAAACACACAGGTTTATCAACTTCCATGAAAGGGAGAGGTCGCGTGTGAACAACGAACGCCACATAACAACCATCGTGACAGAGCATAATGGCGTATCATAGCTGACCAGGATAGGAGAAAGCGGTGGAGAAGAGCTGGAAGACAATTGAATTCCGAGGATGGACGGACGATCGCCCGTCGCAGTGCAGCTGAATCAGAGAGCCTCCACTGGACACGCCATGAACGCCGGTACCCGAAGCCCACAACCCATCTGCGCACCAGCGGCCCACTGCGGGTTGACCGACGGGGTCACACGCCGACACCACGCCCGCGACTGGCGCCCGGCCGTCCGGCGCGCCGGCGGCCGGCTCGGCGCGGCCCCGAGGCCCGGGCGTGCGCCGCTGACAGACGCGGCCCGGCCCGCCGCCGGCGCCCACGGGAAATGCAACAAAGTGACAGCGCGGTATTATTCCTCCGGCCCGAGCTGGACCGGGGGTGGCGGCCATCAATTGTGGGCGGCCGCCCGCGCCCACGTCGGCCGCCTTTGGCGGCCCCCGCTGCCGCCGGCCACGTAATTTATCGCCCCAGCCTGTAATTAAGAATATTACACCGTTGTTTCTTATGGCCAGAATGCGGCAGGCACGGATTGAATGGGGAGACAGAGAATCGGGAGGTCTGAATTATGAATCGGTATTTAATGTATCGGCGGCAGGCGTTTTTTACGCAGTCGTCTGGAAAAGGCTCGGTCCGGGCGCCGAAGCCGCAAAAAAGCGGGCAAATATCGCCGACAAAGCGGCTCGGGCCGACGGCTTGGCCGTACTCTGACGTGTGGCGGTCACGGCAGTCTGGCCACACCAGACGAGACCATACCAGACCGGATCCGCACCGAGACCGCACCGGACCGCACTGGCGTGGCGGCCGCCCGCACGCTCGATACGTCTGTCTACTCGGCACGCAACCCGCCATCTGGTCATCGCCCGCCCGATTCGACGCTGGCGGACGCGGCGGCGACCTGCTTGCCGGGCGTGGCTTGCGGGGTGGGCGGAGCGGGCGGTCGGCGAGCCACGCAGCACGCGTCGGCGACTCTGGCCGCTTCCGCGGCCTGTCGCAAAGCCACTCGAGCTGGCGGTCCGGCCGCCTGTCAACCCGTGGACGAGCCGGCGGCTGCAGCCGGTCAACAGGCATTGTGAACGCGGGCGGGTCGCAGCTCAATCTGTGCAATTTTCGCCGGGAATTTCGCGCGCGGCCGCACGCGGCGAATGTGCGCGGTCGCACGTCACGCGGGCGGACAGGGCTACAACGCGCCGCGGCCGATCTTACTGCGAGGCACGCGCGCCGGCGAGTCCGATCGCGGCGTGCGGCGGCCGGACGGCGCCGATCCGGCATCGCTGGAGCCGCGCCGCGCCACGCCGCTTCCGCCGCCGCCGGCACGACCATGGCGGCCAGCACGCGACCGTGCGGCGGCCGCCTTTGATGCCGCCACCTCAGCTTGTGATTGACACGAAAATGACAAAATTGGCGGCGCAGCCGGCCGGCGCGGCGTGAGGGAGAGCGCAGGGGGCGGGCGCGGGCAGAGGGGCGGGGGCGGTACATGTTACCGGCCACATCAAAGAGGCGCGCCGCGCAGAGCGATGCAACGCCGCCTGGGCAGGCACGGCACACGGCCACGGGCGCCGGACGCGGCGTGCGTCATCCATTCGGACCCCAATAAACGCCGGGATTGTGACGTTCCCGCTGGTGGCGGTCCACAACGCAGCATGGCACGGTGTCGTGTTGTGCTAACTCCCAGAGCGGACGCTCCAGACGATATACCGAATATACACCGACATATGCTTGTGCCGAATGCACATGAAACACAACGAACTAGGACAACGTTATACTCGTGATGACAACACAAGGGAAACTAATAGGCAGCCGGGAAAAACGCGTCATAACGAATAGCGGAACAAAGAGCAGGCGATGGGGCAATACGTAACGAAGGCGCTCCGGATTTTCCAATCGATTGAGTCGTCCGTCTCCCGAGGCGATGGGAGTTCTCCGATTTCGCCGCAGCCGCCGAGGGGGATTCTCCGATTCCACCGCAGCCGCCGAGGATTTTCCGATTCCACCAGCAGCCACCGAGGGGAAGTTCTCCGATTCCGCCGCAGCAGCCGAGGGGATTCTCCGATTCCACCGCAGCCGCCGAGGGGATTCTCCGATTCCGCCGCAGCCGCCGAGGGGGAATTCTCCGATTCCGCCGCAGCCGCCGAGGTTCTCCGATTCTGCCGCAGCCGCCGAGGGGGATTCTCCGATTCCACCGCAGCCACCGAGGGGGATTATCCGATTCCACCGCAGCCGCCGAGGGGGAGGGGTTCTCCGACTCTGCCGCAGCCGCCGAGAGGGCCGGGTCCGACTGGATCCGGACTGTGTCGGAGGCCTCGATCCGAACGTACACGCCCGAGAGGTCTGCCGCCCCAGGCAGAGGAAGGTCACCGGCCCTGTTGGTTTTGTTGCCTCAGCTGCTCTACTAAGCAGCAGCTTCTTCACTTATTTGCCACAATATGACTGCATATGATGACATATCGCATATCATGATGCGTTAATACTGCCTGATTCAATAGATAACGAATTCCGTTACCAATGTTTCTAAGTTTCCCAGTTTCCACTGCAACGTCCATCTTCGAACACAAATGATTGCAACGCAAATAGTCGCATCAGTCATCTACCTGCACCAAAAGAGTGTATGTCCATGAATTCAACCTTCTTTGTATTTCAGCCTACTTTTATGATGTCTTCTGCATCGGTCGAGCTTCGCTGTGGCTGTATATAAAGCGAGACTCACCCTGGGTGGTGATACTGCCCCACGAATTATGCGGCTTAGCGCGAACAACGCCGATAATTAGTTACGCTCACTGTCAATGTTCACTATCAAGACCAACAGGCCTGCTACACAACGTTGGTAGCAGAATTGCACCGGTTCCCGTGGACCCTGGGCAAAGACACATTACGCACTGCGGTACCGTCACTGGCCAGCTCGGCCGCTGATGCCACCAACAAACTCATTAACACCTGGTGCACTTCTTACGGTCTGTACCCACCGAACTTCGCCTTCTGATTAAAAAAAATCGTAAAAAACAGCAGATTAAAAATAACCACCGCACGGTCAAAACTGACGTCCCGTCGCGTGTTTGTTATTGTTGTTTAATGGTGTTTCCGGGCGTATCGACTACAATGGCCATTTTGCGCCCAGTCCCGTTGCGTCCGTGCGCCGAAAAAGGCATGCAATATAAAACATCCTTTCCGCGCAAACATGTCGGAAGAATTGTAGGTGCACACGGAAATGTGATTAAAGCTACTAAAAATAACGCACAACTGTGATACCACAAATACGATACGAAGAATTCCGCCTGCGGAGAACTGTAGAGAAAGGCGCGTGCTTGCATTTTGGAAACACGAAGGATTGCGCATATCTGTTTTGCGCCAACAAAGCTTTGCGAACCAAAACTTTGCCGATAATTTTGCGCGTAGCCGGGACTGCAATACAAAGACGTGTCCAGACGATTCTGCTATGCCGCTGGAGCTGACACGCAAGTTATCCGGCCAACGACAAGCTGACAGGCGACATAATTCCAGCAAAAGAACACCACGCAGGAACTAAATTTATAGATTACACGCATAGAATACTCACTGTGGACCGTCTATCCTCTGGTATTGCAGTTAGTGAGCTACAACAAGGGAGCGACGCGTATTGCTGCGAAGCCGTATGAAGTTCCCACCAAGATTTATATCAAAATCGTGTTGAGGACCATTTTTAACGTTTGAAAACCCCCAGAGCTATCGTGCGCAATATCCGACCAAATATCCCCTCATCCGACCCCATTTCCGGCGACACTGCTCCTGACACGTCTAGGAACGAGCACTGCGGTCGCCACGACTAGGGAAACAAGGCCAGGATCGCCAGCGGGGTCGGTTTTTCTTCTCTGCCTTTTCCCTCGGCCGGCCGGCCGGTCCCACTCGCTCTTAGTTAAACCCCTGCAGCCTGTGGTTACGCGGCCGTCAGACCACAGTCCCCGCAAGAGGGGAGCACCAACACGAGTTAATCATATTTCCCGTGCCGAAGGCCGGCCGACGTTGCCGTTCAATTATCCTGGCGCTGGCAGCCGTAGCTCGCCACGGCACGGGCAGTGGGGGACGGAGGGAGGCCACCGCGGTCACCGTCGGCCGGCGGCCGGCCGGGCCTCTCCCGCCGACGCGGCTGTCAGTGCCGACTGCCGGGGCCGGCGCTAGCCTCTGTTGAGGCTTGTACGTCGCTGGCGCCGCAAGCGCGGCAACAGGAATACCTCGGGCTGGGGTGTGCGCCACACACTTCGCGCAACACCAAACTATGAGCACGTGCATTTGGGTGTTGCATGCTACACTGACCTGACCACAACCGGTGTAACAGGACGCCATGCCCCTGACCGTGCTGCCCGCACATGCCAACAAGCCATCAGAAAACTGGCCTTACTAAATGTCCCGAGCCCTCTGCTGCCGTCCGTGAGGCCGGCAGCAGAGGGCACAGACGAGCGACACAACAACCAGCATCAGACGTATTCTCCGGTACAGAGCCACCTGACAAATATCAGCGGTTTCGGCATGCCCAGCGGCGGGGCGGCGACGGCGGCGGAGACGGCGGGTAGCGACAGCACTCGATGCAGTCCCCTGTTGTCCGCGTGGATGGGCAGTGGAAATCGTCCACTGTCCACCGTCTGGCGGTGGACCTGCGCACTGGTGTCGCAGTAGCGTCCTCGCTGAGGATGGGCAGTCCATATGCGGCTGCGCCGTGCCTGCGGCGGCAGCAGGTGCATGCCCTGTCCCTGTGTCCTGCCTCTTGTTACAATGCATGAAACTTTTTTCGAAATATTTCGACGGGAGTTGAGGAGAAGCCCGAGCCCGATGCTGTATGTTGTTTCGGTTGTAGTGTTCCCCCCATTTTGTCATTTAATTCTTACTTTATCGTGGTGTTTATGACGGTTACGCAGACGTTACATGCCTTACAGTTACGTGCGTTAGTGGTCTTACGTTACGTTACATTAAGCACATCTGTCTGAAATCCCAACAAGCTCATGCATGGAAGGCTGCACCCTCAAAGTGGCATTCAATGAATCCCTAGGCTTGACCAGGGACGGGATGTCTGTGTCGACAGTCGGTGTTGGCGGTGCGGACAAGCGCCGACAGTGGATGTTGTAGCGCGTGTGAGCGGGAAGTTCCAACAGTGGGCAGTGGTTGCCTGCAGTGATTATCGTAAGTAGTGTCTAGTGGTAGTCGAGACGGCTGTCTGCAGTGGTTGCCTGCGGCGGTTATCGGAAGAGATCGCCTGCAGCGGTCGTCGGAAGCGCGTGTTTGCAGTCGTTGACGACAGCAGTCGCCTGCGGCGGGTGTCGGAGGTGTGTCAGCAGTGGATGACGACAGCGGCCGCCTGCGGCGGGTGTCGGAGATGTGTCAGCAGTGGATGACGACAGCGGCCGCCTGCGGCGGGTGTCGGAGGTGTGTCAGCAGTGGATGACGACAGCGCGTCGCCTGCGGCGGGTGTCGGAGGTGTGTCAGCAGTGGATGACGACAGCGGTCGCCTGTGGCGGGTGTCGGAGGTGTGTCAGCAGTGGATGACGACAGCGGTCGCCTGTGGCGGGTGTCGGAGGTGTCAGCAGTGGATGACGACAGCGGTCGCCTGCGGCGGGTGTCGGAGGTGTGTCAGCAGTGCATGACGACAGCGGTCGCCTGCGGCGGGTGTCGACAGTGCACGCGCGCGCCCGGGCCGGCAGCGGATGAGCGCGGCCGGCGCCAGTCGGCTGGACCGACCGCCGTCAGATCGCACCGCCGCTCGGCCTGCGCTAAGGCGGCGGCCGTCACAACACAGTAAATTACCCGCCCCGCCGGAGAGCAGGCCCAGACCGCCCCGCCGCGCGCACCCAAACCGTCACTCAAACCCAGCGGCCGCGCCGAAAACACGAACGGCGACGATCGGCGGGCCGCGCGGCGCGCCAGACGCCGATTTGGCGCCAACTGGCGCGCGCGCGGCGCCGGAGAGGCGCCGCTGGACCGCCGCCGGCCAGAGCAGAGCGGTCCGGCGCCGCTCCACTACGGCGGAGAGCGGCCGGAGGCGCTTCCGGAGTCGAGCGAGCACCCCGGTCAGGCCGAGCTGCCGCCACCTGCCAGCCGGCGGTCAGGCGGCGGCGGCGGCGGCCAGGCCCGGTCACGCCCTCCGCAGCCAGCCTCGGAGACGGCCGCCGCGCGCTGGGGCGGGGCAGAGGGTGGTTCGGTCACCGGGCCGTCGTGGCAAGTGCCCGCCTGTGGCCGCCGACATACCGCCACCGCCTCTCGGCGCACGGGACCGCAGTCGGGCGAGCTCGCGACGGCGGCGGCGGCCGAGACGGGTCACGCCATGAGGCCGCGTGCTGGTCTACAGGCCCGCACACCGGCCTGCAGGGCACAGCGAGGGCGCCAGCCGGCCTGCAGAGCACCACGAGGGCGCCAGCCGGCCAGCAGTGCATCGCGAAGGCCCCAGCCGGCATGCAGAGCACAGCGAGAGCGCCAGCCGGCCTGTAGAGCACCACCAGGGCGCCAGCCGGCCTGTAGAGCACAGCGAGGGCGCCAGCCGGCCTGTAGAGCACAGCGAGCTGCAGAGCACAGCGAGGGCGCCAGCCAGCCTGCAGAGCACAGCGAGGGCGCCAGCCGGCCTGTAGAGCACCACCAGGGCGCCAGCCGGCCTGTAGAGCACAGCGAGGGCGCCAGCCGGCCTGTAGAGCACAGCGAGGGCGCCAGCCGGCCTGTAGAGCACAGCGAGCTGTAGAGCACAGCGAGGGCGCCAGCCAGCCTGCAGAGCACAGCGAGAGCGCCTGCGGCCTGTAGAGCACAGCAAGCTGTAGAGCACAGCGAGGGCGCCAGCCGGCCACGCACCGGCTGCGTGAACGGCACCGACTTCGTTAACACCACTCCACTGTGGCCGCACGAAAGTCCAGCTAAAAAGGTTGAAAAGGCTCAAAAGGCTGCGCAAAGGTATGACTAAAAAGGTGACATTCTTGTTTTCTGTTAGTCATTTTGGGGTTAACTTTGCATGAATGGGCAGGGTCAATACTGGTTGTCATTCCCATCTCCAGCAAATGTA
>NW_023597077.1:0-121348 GCF_011947565.3 Pollicipes pollicipes
TCCAGCATTCAGTCCGCGCTCAGAGCAACTGGGATCTTCTCTTCGACAGAGAAGTCTCCCCGAGTAGGCATTCTCAACGGCGGATGTGACCGACGGGCCGCTCCAGGATGCCTCTAGTGCTGGACCAAGTGGTGCCCTGCGGGGGGCGGCTTCTCCGACGTGGGACCAGGTAGCACCCTTTTACGGACTGAGCTGGGGTCCGGTGGAACTACGCTGGATGCACCAGTCACCAGTCCAGTCGCCTGTGCTGCAGTAGGAGCCATACTGCCCATTTCAAGAGTTTCGCCACAAAAAGCGGACCAGCCAATCGTAAGCGAGGATGATCGATGCAAAGCAAAGCAAAACAAAGACACAAGGCGGGCAAGCGAAGCGGAAGTCGACGAATAGAGAATGCCGTCTTCCGACATAATAGTGATGAACATAAATATAGCTATCCCATGCCAATGTGTAAAAGCCAGGAACATCTATGCATTCGCATAGGTGACAAATACTGTTCAGCTGCCACTCTACGTGGAACATTACCCTTCCCACGGTTAGATGTGCATCGGACGCGGCCACGAAGACTCAGAAATTACGTCCATTACATAGGTTACATATTTTACTGCCACACTTATACGTGCACAAAAGATCAACGTTTCACCCTGCACAGTCAAAAGCTCAAAATTTCCATTCATGTTATTACAGTTCATCAAAATGGAAAAGTGCTTTTCTTACAATAGTTTACGCTGCGTGTCAGCATGAGGTTGTCAACGTCAACCATTGTTCCCGGGTAACTTGGTTGTTCCCAAGGCCCATATCCTCGAATCCCCCCATGTGCTGATAATAGGCCCTACCCAACACTTGTGCAAAAGATAACACTCCAAATTCAACTGAAAATATGCCTTCCAACATAGCTTTAGCGGTCTCAGTTTCAACAGGCAAAATTCAACGGACGTACACAATTCTGAGTTGATCGTTTTTGAAGCTAACGAATACATTAATTCGTGAACGAAATACTCTTCTGGTTGATTAGCATATTTACGTTTGACGACTTGGTGCCCACCTCTGCATTTTGACATTTTTTAGGCTCTGTCCAGGCTCAGCGAGCATACATGTTTTGTGTTTGTTCCCTCCATTCAGGCGTGTAGTTTCGGCAAATAAGTTCTTTCGTCACAAAGTTTGACGGTTCAACAGTAAAACAATACTGCTATATGCTCGCAAAGCACACTAACGCACCGGGTTTTCCTCGGATTTGGCTCACTTTTTCTTAAAGTTGGAGGGGAGAGGGAGGCTGAAGCCCAATTGAGGGAAGTTGGAGCCCCAGCTGAATAGGAAACTTCACCCCTGCCTCCATCGCAATACAGAACCGCAGTCACATCTTTGGCAGTGCGAACTGCAATGTCAGTGTGGCTACTCCACTCCCCCGCCTGCTTGTGCCTTTGCACTGCCCCGCTCTCCTCTCACGGTCGGGGTAGCGTGCATTCACGTAACCGACATCCTGCACAGGCCCCTGCCCGCCCGCTGGATTTCACTTTCAAGGGCGTTCGCAGGGGCGGCGCTGCCGGCGGCGAGCCCAAGAAAGTCATCGTGTGACGGTGCCTGGCGTGCGGCGACGAGCTAGCGCAGCGCAGGGGGCTGCTGCGGCGCTGAAGGCGGGTGCGGCGGCCGGTGGGTGGTGCTGGTCGGCGGAAGAGGACACTCGTGACCTTCCAGGACACCAGGTCGGCGAAGAAGGACCGGACAGGCTCTCCGGTCACGCCCTGCGCCAAGGTATGGCGGCCGGACAGGTGGTCAGCTCAGCTGACAGCTGTGAGGTCACACCACCTGCGAGCACGCGCGACACTTTCAGCTTTGAACCGCATGACTGGATCGAAGTGTAAGCGTAAAAAGATGGTGTGTAGTCTGCTTACCCTGAGCCTTGGGTGCTTTCGCCGGATGTATTCTTAGTTATTTTCTCATGGTATCTGCTGCTTCCTTTAGAGTCAAACACATCAGCAAATTAGAAGTAACGCCAAGCTCTTCTAAGCACAGACTACAGGGATACTTCATGCGAAAATGCTCCTATGAATGTGAAAATGTTTTCATCAATATTTGATAATGCCACGCCATGCCAAACGACACCATATTAGGGGCACGGGGCACCTTTGCCACCTTTGTGACAAGGCAAGATTGGTGCACATAGCCCATGCGTTTCCAGCGATTCCAACCCCCAGCGTAATCTGCATAGACGACTGCAGCTGCGCAGCGGCGACCTGCGGTGTTCGGTACATATCTCCGTGTGGGCGATCCCGGCAGGCGTGGCTACATTCCTACACGGCGTTGCAGTTTCCCTGCGCTACCGTTCGGCGGCGGCGGGCCCAGCGGCGGTGCAGGCTGGGTGTCTGTGCAGATCGCCATCAGGCGCACCCAGCGACGACTGTGCAGGCGCAGTTACGGAAATGAGACGAGTCTTATCGCAGGGGGATGCACCCTGCCCCGCTATGCCTGCAGATGATCACCAAATCGAGTGTGAATCAAACCTCGATGGCCGGTCGACGAACACGATTTCCTTTCGGGGATGTTTGGGATCTCCGGAATAGGAATCGCCTGCGGCATTTGACGTATGCACGTTGTTGGAGAGTACTTTATGCATTCATATCTTGCAAAAACTTTAAGCGCTTGGAGGCTCGTCCTTATGATTTAATCTCTTTATTGCGCTGAATTCCCTTGGAAATCGGGAAGTCGAATCACTGTAATTGTATTTCGTTTGAGAGTATGCAGACCAAACGTCCTTAACAATGCAAAAGTTAAATTGTGCGGAATGAAATTGTCTTAAGTGGAAAGATCACTGTCGGTAACTACCAAAGCCTAAAAAAACTCAGCAATAATTCAAATGTTCAGTCTAACGCGTCCATTTGAGGCGTGCGAGACTTTAACGTCCGGCTAGCAACGCATCTTTCGATCGAAAGAGCAGCACATAAGCGTGACCACTACTAAGACTGGTATTGTCCGGACCTCACTAACTTTTTGGCAAATTGAATCATTTTTGTGTTTTAACCATATCAAATGGCACCAAGAGAGACGAGTTCCCCAGATGAAACGTCTGCAACATTTCAACTGGAGAACTTGTCCCTTTTCCCGAGATAAAACATTTTTCGTCTACGTCGGAAACATTTTAGACATAGCCACTCCAACGTCCACGCCCTGACCCCCGAATATTTTCCGGAATTATTTCCGAACGGTATGGTGTAGCCACACCAAATTCTGCATAGCTGTAGACAACAAAATAGCAAATCGTTTGACATCCAAAATTTAGATGTACCTTGTAAGGTCACTGACCTACAGTAGGTCAAAGTCAAACCATAGATTCCGCGAGGGCAATTTCAAGGGAATCGCTCAATTTGATGCAACAACGGAGCGTTAGACGAAGCCATACATCTCTGTGATACTTAAATGGACAACACAACAATTGAATTAACAAATTCCATTGACTTGGGGTGCGATATAAAGGCCAGACCAAGGTCAAAACCGACCTGTTTTATTGCTCTAGAGTTTGCTGGATGGGGTAGTTTGTGGTGCTCATTTTCAGTTTATTGACAACAGGAACCACATTATACATCTGCCTTGGAATTTCTGAAGGTCAGAATAGATCAATGACCTAAAATGGCCCAGGTAAGCTTTTTTAGGAACAAACTGCTTGGCGTAATTCTTGATGCTTGCTCAGATGACAAAAATTTAAAGCAGTCGTGTATGGTTTTGGTAACCATGGCCTTGGAAAGGTCACAATAGGTCACGGATCTCTAATAAACACCAGTGATTTTTACTTAGAGTAGGTATCTAGGTGCACGGCGGTTCATCGGAAGGTCTGGGGGCACTTTGAACACCAGTCTGGAGTTTGACCTTGTTAGACCTTATTTGACACGAAAGCCATAAGCTAGGAGCCTGAAGTTTTAGCACAAGCGAGTTCACGCAGGAGTCAACACTTCCTTTGAATTTAGTGCTCCTAGCTCGCTTAGTTTTTGAGATATCAATGGCGTCAAACTGACCCACACCCGAACGAACGGTATTTAACCGGCCACCGGGCGTGCGTTCATGAGCTGTAGTCAACCCATCCATATTTTTTTACCTTTTGCTCCGAATTTTCATCTTATGCTACGCGCATCATTGTGTAGGTACGGATATGTAGGGAGGTGTAGGTATGCATATCTTGCGCATATCTTGCATATCAGCGCATATCTCAATTCCAGTCTCGATACTCTCAACCGTATCAAGGAAAAATGTAGTACTAGCAGCAGGCCAGATACCTGAACATGCTGTTTTCACGAATGGTTGTTACGTGGGTGTTTCGGCAACTTGTACTCAAATAGTTAGGATTTGAAAGAGATTCAGCAGTTATTCGAGATAAGAGCGCCCTGCTTCGTTACTCATTAAAACTGTTTGTAACTCAGATATGATACGCTGAAGCCGCTTGAGCAACACACATTTTCGTGCGATCGATCGGATTTCGTGCGAATGGAAAACATGTGAAGACATGGCGGTCCAATAAGCCCTGGTGAAAAGGCCGTTGATAGTTACAAACCACCCCGTGCCCATTGCGATACCCAAATTGCACTCCTAAAAACAAAATAACAGACAGTGGTCCACACTATAATTTTTATTCATCTCATGCGAGGTACATGAAACACATTAAAACCACTGTTCGTGGCCCATCGTTCCCGACCCAGAGTTCCGACAGCCTACGTCGTCAAAAGCAAGATTCATGGACCAGCGAATAAAATAGACCGGTGCTGCCGGGGCCAGCTTCGGTGATTTCGGTGAGGCCCCTGTCACAGCAAGTCCGCCCCTCCCAGATACAATCGCAGATCGCACCGTAGCGCACCTCATCTCTCACCCCGCACCTCATCTCACCCCTCATCTCTCAACCCGACCCCATCGTGTCACTGCCCGGCCGCGTCCGACGCTCTCCAGGCGCCAATAAACGACCAGCCGCCGCGCCATCTGTCGCCGGCCTCTAATTCTGGACGGCTTTGAGGGCCGACAGCACCACACGGCCCAATCTCGAGTGTGTTCCAATCTGTTCATCAACGCATGGGGCTGATGACATCCCCGCAGCGTCAACCGGGCAGGAGTCGAGCCAGCCGCATTCAGAATCCACGCGGGACGCGTGATTGTTTGGGACTCACTCAAACTCGATTGGATTGATTTATTTTCTACAGGGGTCATCTTTGAACTCAAACTTGACAGATGAGCAGTCTGAGGAGGCGGATATTGACTCAGAGTCATGTCCAAAACTCGAAACTCATGATTCAACTGGAAATAACTCACCGAGAGGCGCTGTACGTCCGCCGGTCAGCTGATCGTGACGTCACCTCGCTAGCTCCCACAATAAGGGCTCAAGAGTTGGTTACAAGGCTTGGTTCATTGCCGGCTCAAGGCGATTTGCTTCGCGATCTCATATTTTCTGCGTCACAACCCTCAAAATTGTCTAGGTCAAGGTGAGATCACTGACCGAAACAGGAGGTGTTCCAATCTCTTTTTACTTCTCTATGTGCCTGAAGCTGGTTTTTTCGGCAAATCGTCTCTCTCTTCACCTCAGTTTTTAACCTTATGTTTACACGGGGGGAACTCGGCTCCCTTTTGTGTCTTACATCATCGCCAAGCTGTTTCAGCTAGAAAGCTGAAATTTAACACTTTTCTTGGCCATCAATTAAACATATCCTGAAGACATTTTGGCACACGGATCACCCAGACGGAACCCCGGGTCGGTTTGTTGAAAGCACGGCAGGACAAATCACAGGCTGTCGAAGACACGCACTGGCACATTGCAACCTACTATTGGAAGTCAATGTCTGTCTTAAATATATGTTCATGTGAAGTCTATTGAGGACCACATTCTCCCTGACGCCACCCCTGTCCCAGGGTGACCATTTCGCGCCAACAGACCGCATTTTCCCTGACGCCACCCCCGTTCCAGGGTGACCATGTCGCGCCAACACCGCCACGAGGGGCGCCACCATCGGGACGACGTGGAGAACCGGTACCAGGAGGACGAGGAGGACGACCGGCGCTACCGACATCGAGATGACGATCACCGGCAGCGGGCTATGCACCGCGACTATGACGAGGTAGGGAGGGAGAGGGTGAATATGAGATTGCGCCAAACGCCGGATCGCGGAAGGACAACTCAGAACGGCTGTATACCGTTTTGTGGCCATTTTCCGTCGCTAGGCAGACAGGAGTTTGGCGTTTCCATGCTTGCAAACTCCACAAATTTAGCTACCCAGTCTCACCTTTTCCACATTTCTTGTTATCCTAATGATGTAATTACTGCGGTTTTTGATGAGGTAAACGCCAACGACCAAAGAAAGGAGAAACGTGTCATTTGCTGTAATGCAATCCGAACCCCCGAATAAGGCGAGCACTACATGATACTCCGCTACGGCACATCCACTCTGTATTTGGTGATTCCACGGGTTAGGCGCAGATAAACTATTCGTCCCGGTCGTCTTACTCAGCAAAGTCAGATATCACATCGCTCGCCCCGTCAAAACGGCTGGACGATACCTTCGATATCTTTCGATATCTTTCATAGATATCTCTAAAATGGATCGACTTGCACATTCTACCTGCTTGCTGACATGTACGATACGGTGCCGGACACGAGCCAACTGCCCGTCACAAACGGAGAGCGTACGTGGTCGAGTCTGTACGTCGAGAGGTCAGGACCCGATTCCCGCTGGGGAAACCTTCACCGCCGCCTCGCCGCAGCAGCGCAGCGAGACAGAGCGCGCGCCGTCGGACCGGGCCGTGAGCGAGTTCATCCTGGACACGCCGCGCTACGACATGCACGAGCAGGAGCGCTACGACACGGGCCGCGGCCACCACGGCCGGTCACGGGAGCGCAGCCACGACCGCCGCTACGACGACGACCGCGGCCACGACCGCCGCTACGACCCGGAGGAGCGCGAGGCCAGCGAGATATACGCCGAGGCGCATCAGCCGCCCCCGGTCAGCGAGATGAGGTCAGTACGCTTGGAGGCGGAGTGTTGTATGGGTGTTGGACGGAATCAGTGCCCGTGAGCGCTTTTACCTGAGTGGGGGGAGGAGGAGAAGAGGTGGGAGTGGGGGTGGGGGTGGGGATGGGGGTGGGGTGCCGTAGTTGGCGTGGGAACGAAACACGTCATCAACGGCTGAGTAAAGTCACCAAAACGCGGCTAGTTCGCCGCAAGGTAACCAGTATACCAATGCCTAATCAGAGGAGCTGTAAAGACGAGTCGCGCTGACCAGTGAGAAGGCCGAGTAGCCCAGGCAAGTGTCTGTGTGTGTCGCAGACAGGCGCCTTACGTCCTTCGCCATCGAAGCCAGCTCAGTTGGTCTACGCTCGGCCGATAGCCAGCACGTGCATGCGAAATGAAAGCACGGGAATAGAATGAACGAAATGAAAGCACGAACAGCACATGACCGATGATGATGATGATGATGATGATGATGATGATGATGATGGTTATGCTGATGATTTGGGACGTAGGGCGCGCCGGCTACCCTGGCCATATGGCGTCCCTATTAAAACCCTGATGCAGCGAAGAAAATACAGAGACGTATTTGTTTGGTCCGTCATTGTTTCGCTTGTAATGTGCATGCCTCAGTATTTATGTCCGCAATTCACTCGTGTTTTTGTGATTCATCAGTCACATTCAGGTTTCATTAATGTCGGCCCGTCGCCTTGTTCCAGCCACTACGCCCCAAGCCAGCGCACTTACCGCAGCGGGGTCTCAGACGGCACGATGAAGACGAAGACGTCCCGCCACGGCAACCTGATGATGGAGACCATGGCAGCTCCTCACCCGTGCTGCCCCAACACGAAAGGTGGGACCACGATGAGGGACCACGGCGACCGGGCGCCATCCGGGTGCTGCGTTGGAGATGTTGTTCTGCGAGCTAACGTTCGCCTATCTTATAGCCCCCGATGGACTAGCACCGCACATGTGGCTACGGGTGGCTAATATAGGAGCCAGGCCGGCTCGCATCGGCCATTTTTTCCCTGCTCTTCGGTACCCATTCACCAGCGTCGCAAAGCCGACGGCAGGTGGCCGACCGCGTTCAGCGCAGGCTTCACGCGGTGTGGAAAATAACGTGCCCGAAAATAACGTTTTTCATCGTTCGTCTTCCACTCCGACCGTTTGTGCGGCGAAAGGCAACGGGTTCACAGATTCTCAGAGCGCATGGTCACCGGCCGCACGCTTGATCGCAATGCTTTGCCGCCGTGCATTGCCACCCATACGTTGTCCGCCACCCCGCAGCCTTCGTCGCCTTGCTGACGTTGTCTTTGGCTTTGATTGGACCTTGCTGACGTTGCCCCTGGCTTTTAATTGGACCGTTGTCGTTTGAAACCGCGCCGGGCATGCCGGGGACTGAGACCTGAGGGCGTCGCATGTTAGCTGACTGTTAGGGTAATTATGACACGGCCCGCTCTGTTGCAGGCGTCTGCTGCTCATGCTGCTGCTGAACTTGGGCCATTCTGCTGATCGCGCTAGGTTTTGTCATCATCCTCCAGCTCTTCAATTCCGCCGTTGTATGGTGAGTGCTCACGCGGCTTCAGGCCTGAGACTCGTCGGTGGTGCTCGTGCCTCTGTTGCAGGCACGCGGGCGGACTACTACCTTCTCACTGCCGTCTTGCAGTGAATGTGAACAATCATTAATGTGAAACTGTCGCCTTTTCTAAGCCACTATGCCCCGAGCCATCGCACACACAACGCCGCGGGGTCTCAGGTAGTTGATGGTTCGACTGCTTGATGCTTCCATTTCCAAACTCTTCTCCCGTATACCGCTGAGAAAACTCGGTGTTCAGGCCTCCCCCGAACGTGCCGTGCCCTGCCCAGGTGCCTGCACCGTGTTCTCGTGCACGCAGGGTCATGTGCTGTGACGCGCATCGAGTCATTGGCCGCGGATAAACCAGATGTGCTTCTCAGAGCCCCTTCCTGCCGGCATGCGGGAATACCTACTCGGTCACATGCCGTGTCCCCGCACAGGTATACCGCGAGCTCTTCAAGTAGACCGCACCGCTAGCTGTGGTCACACACGCAGTGTTCCCCACCATACACACCGGCGCACGTGCACGCATAGGTGCGTTTCACTGACGTCTGCCAATTACGTGACACGTGACGCGTCGCCGGCCAGGTTCATCGGCCTGGCGCTGCTGATTGGCGGCTTCTGCGCGCTCATCTTCTGCCTGGTGTACTGCGTCTGGGTGTGCAAGGACGCGCAACGCGCCAACGATCAGGGCGAGCTGTACTGGACCCACCACTGGCAGAAGCAGTGGGGCTACCAGCCTTCCGAGAGCCATCCGAGCCGTACCGGGAAGCCCGCGAGCGGTACTGAGGCGGCGCACAGCGACACCAGCGGTACCGAGACGTCACCGGCCGCTAGCTGCTACTGGTGAGGGCGCGAGTACGCTGGTGGCGTGATGGGCGTAGCGGTCTGAGCGCCGGGCTCTCACGCGAGATTATGCGTCGATTCCATGGCTGATTTTGCGCCCTAAGCAAATCGCTGTTTTTGTAAGGGGCCACTATGAACGCCGTCGCGTGCCCTTTTATGTAAAGCCGTTGACTGCAATGGCCATATAAGCACCCAGGGGTCGTGGCACAACTGGGATTCGAACTCAGGCCTCCCCGTGGAGCGAAGGCGCTAATCACTCCGCTCATTACGCAATTGCTGCAATACATGGGGGGGGGGGGGGAAGGGAGCGCGTCGTGTGCCACTCTTTGTTAAAAGGGACGTGGGCATTTGACTGAGATACGGTCCGATTCCGTGACACAGGCTCGTAAGGCGGATATTCGCACGGAAAAGTTCGCACACAATTTTTGTTGGCGCATTCGCAGATGTCTGCAATGCAGGGCGTCCGTGAACGCTAATATTCGTACTTGCAAATGTTCATGTCGCGGAATGTTGCATTGCAGATGTTTGCAACCGCAAATGCGTTCCTCATTGCGGATGTTCCTAACGCTTATGCCGTAAACGCTCATGTTCATGCGCACAAAACGTTCGGATGAAAACCATTGTCGTTAACTGTGCCCTCAAATGCCCGCTCCAGAGACGTTCGTAAGCGCTAACGATCCGGTACCCATAGAGAGGCATAATAATGTTCAGATAGGGCGCCTAATGCCGTATAAATATGTAGGGATCCTGGTCACCTTCCCAATTACCCTCAGACTTCAGTATTGATTTCATATTGTCGCCCACCGACATGGTATATATATATATTATATATATATATATATATATATATATATTACGACTGGTAGTGCTGCTTACTGGGACTCCCCCATAAGGACCCGTCTCGGTAAAATGGGCAGGGCGTGGGCGCTCGGGCGAGGCTTGCGCCATGGAGGGTGGGAAGGGGGTACTTCAGTCTATTTCCTGGCTGAAGCATACAGCTTACCCCGGATAAGGTGGTCGTTGTGTGAGTGGAGGATAAAGCAGGCGAATAAGGGAAGCAGTGCCGATACTGTTGTTGTGTAAGCACTGCCAGGGGTGTACTCATCGCTTGTTGAAGCCAGTGTTTAAAGCCGAAGAGATTTGCAGAAAAAGCAGTTCCCCTTTACGCTGTAAAGATAACATATGAAAACAGAGAAGTTAACATGGATTAGCATGAGCAGAATACGCTGCCCATATCAAGACACAAAATTAATGTTTGGCGGGCTCGATCTTTCTAAAACAGCGCGCAAATGGCTCGATATCTCCATGGCAAACGGCCGTTTGTCTGGCCGCGCCCATTCTATGGCGTCTTGGTTAACCATATCGGCGGTGTTTCACGAGAGATGGAAGCGGGTGGCCTGAATGTGACGTGACTCATGCCATGGACTTACCTTCGTGAAGGACTATGAGAAGGGAGAGACCGTGGGCTAGAAGACTGTACAAATTGCAAACACAGCAAGCGCGGAATGCGTTGGCCTCGGTGTCATGAGAGTTGGATTGACACCGCCGTTGTTGTCCAATCGTGCGACTTTCTTAACTTCCCAGCCGTAATTTTTTTCGGGCTTAGGACATTTGCGATAAAACATCTACACAAGCAAACATGTACCATACGGACACCTGCGATAAGAACACCAGCGTTTACGAACAGTTGCAGTGCGAACATCTGCACACACAGACATGTGTGGTTACGAACATCTGAGGCGCAAACATCCGGCAATACAGAAATCAGCATCTAGGAAAATGAGGCGATTGGGAAAATACGAACATTTGCGATATCTGCACCTGGTTTACGAACATGCTTCTGGTCTACGCTCGACCCGGGTGGGGAGCTGAGACCACCGCGCTGGGCACTGAACAACAGGAATACACCACGGAGGCAGTTGGTAAGGGCCCGAGACCCACGCAAGACGCAAACTCAGCGGCCCTCAGGGGACCGGCACTAAGGCACTGGGTCACTAGGTATGAGCCACTGGGGGAGGGGCAGGAACAAATCAATGGAAGGGGCGGGGGAGCAAGAGCATGACACTGGGTGCGAGGAGTCATGTGCTGGGGTAGGAGAAGGTGCGGAGGGAGGGAGGAGAGGGGGGGGGGGGGCGAGAAACTCGGGCGTGGGATTGAGGCACGGCAATGGAGTAGAGACTGAAGCCCTGAGAATTGCGCTTTAGACGCGGGGAGTACTGGGACTGAGATCCTGGGCGGGATCGAAACATTCCGCAGCGGAACTGGAGCACTGGGGACGGAGCTGAGTGACCACTACGGTACAGTATTAGGTGGCGGGGACTGGCTGAGCATTGGAGGACGGAACAGGGTAACTGGAGCATACGACTGATGCACCGCGAAAATGGGGACTGAAACACCGGAGACGAGACTGAGATGCTACAGTGGGACTGGGGCACTGGCGATGGGACTGGTGCGCTGGGCATGGACTGGGGCACTGTGGATGGGGCTGTCGGCACTAGGGATGGGACTAGGTGCACTGGGGCTTGGACACCGGATGAGGCTGGGACACTGGGGGTGGGGATGGGACTCTGGGGGGCAGAAGTAAGGCAGGAATCAGACCCGGTCGGAAGCGCGCAGACAAAAGTGCTGCTGCCACGGTCTACTGTTGTCCGACTGTCATCGCTGCTGCAGTTGCGAGAACAGGATTCCCACGTAAGGTTTGTCTAACATTTAGGCTTATGTAATGTTTGATAACGTTGAGGAGCAAAGGCACCCACTGTCGCACAGTCTGCAAGGACATTGATGAAGCGTCAATTCCACAGCCGTCTCACCACTGGGAGTTCAAGGAACAGAGCAGACGTGAACGAAGACGACAGGAGACGACGGCAAGGATTCCCGAGCAGCGACTGCGGCGGCTCTCCGTAGTGTAGTAACATTCACGCATGCGTGTGTATAACCGCATACATGATCACTTGACTTTCGACTACAGAGTCGATCTCCTACCCCTACTGGCCGTCGTAGCGTCGCATTACGTTGATCCGAGCTGCCAGCCGCCAGCCTGCACATGCCGGCACAGGTCGCCGATCTGCAGACCGGCCCTTGATCAGCCCTCAGCGTCCGGCAGTGAGATGGGTGGTCCAACTGTGATGGTCTCTGATGTGGGGCTGGGTGTCCCCCCCGTGCCAACATGGGTCCGAATAACGACTGCGTTAACATATCGTAGCTATCTCGAGTCACGTCGAGGCGGGCGGCGGAATCGTCGCTGGGGTTAACGTGGCTGCTCGTCATTCCGTCCCGAGTGAAGCGTTGTGAGTAACCATAGTAACTTATGACGGCATGCTATTATTGGTGTGATTAGAAGCAAAGGCGTGGTGCAGTGAGCAACACGAGGCACAGGTAACGCAGTGATCAACTTTAGCCAAACAGTCAAAATGTATAATTATTTGTGCTGGTTATGCGGAAGAAACGCCCCCCGCTGTGTGATGAGTTGGGCACTGTAGAGACATAAACGTCGACTAAAGGTCGCGGTGGCCGAGTGGTGGACCGGTGCGCTGACCTGGTGCGTAACACCTGTAACCGGCGCCTTAGAGGTTGGTGCACCGTCGCCAATGGACTAGAAACATGACTAATACATTATTCCTGAGACGTCAATTTCCGTGACTGATCCTGAGCCTCAGCTGCCGTCTGGCAGATTCTACCATAATCGACGACGCGGGACGGAGAACATAATTTTACCAACGATTACCGATCTTCCACGATAGAACTTTGCCAAGTAAAATAATTTGGGTGTGGTGGGTAACCATGAGTTGCCTGACGCAGGGCGTTATTCCGGCGTTTAACCAAAATATTTTGATGCAGTTTTTTGGCATTGTTTTTTTGTATAATGGGAGCGCACAAAAAGTTAAAAAGATACCCTTCCATTGATGTCCTGGGACAATAATCTTGCTCACGAAGCCGTTTGCGAACAATTCCCAACACCACAGAGAGCACTTCCAGTATAACGGATAACTCTTGCTTCGGCCTCTAGCACTGAAGAAGAAGTTCGTCATCACACGCAAAACCACGTCACGGTCGACCCGCGGTTTAGCCTTCGCTTCCCTGCGCCCCGTCACCAGCGACCACAGTTCATGGACCGCGTGAGCACTATTTCTGCGGAGCGAAACGCGAAATCCGCCGCCAGGTGGGCCATATTTGGCGCTGTGGCCAACTGGTTCACGCGGCGGGCTTCATCCTCGCCCGTGATATGCGCTGCAATTGCCTGATATGGTCATAAGGCCTTCACGGGTCGACCGGCGCAACCTACGGCGGACCTTATTGGACATTTCAGGCCGCTCAGCGATACTTGCTTCTGAAGCGTGCATTAATTTCAACCGCAAAGACCATCTGTGTCCAAATCCCACCACGGCAAGCGCCGCGAAGTCACATCAAATCAGACCACAACTTGGACGTCGTTCTCGATGTGGATCAAATGGTCAGGGATGCGGACGTTATCGGGACTTTATTGTCGCCAACAAGAGAGTGTGCGTCCGACGACACGGTCCAGACGACAGGCAAGACGGTCCACGTCGCAAATCAATTTCGGAAAAGCAGAAAATCTGAACGTGTTCCACCAGCTGTTTTACACATCAAGCCTGCGCATGCTGTTGCCTGTGACGCCTTTAAGCAAACAAGCGGTAAAAACGCAACGCCTCATTACGGCGAATTAGAACGTTTGTTGGGGTGGAGACTCCGGGTTGGTGTTCCCGGGTAAATGCGAATTTAAATAGAAATAAAATCACGCTATTAAACCCGTATTTCTTCATGCGTTATCCCTTCATGTCAGCGTACATACTGACCGCGCTTTGGCTACTGTAACAGAGCAGCAACATCACTTTCTACTCAGCACTTACATGCTGACGCTTTCTTAACTCAGACATGATTCGGCTGCATAGCAACTCCCCACTGAGACTCTTTTTGCTCCTCCTCACGAGAATTCACCCCGATTGGGAACGCCTGTCCGTTATACCGACCCCACACCGCTCCATAAAACATCAGTCGATCCTCCCTCAATGACATTAAGTCCCAGGCAACTCAAGCAGTTTCAGCAAATCAGCTAAACGTCCGGACGCGTGAAATAGTCTCCAAGACGACAAAAGTTACATCCGCTTACTCCACATCGGACAACTGCTGTTCCAGTTTGCTGGAGGGGAGAGATTGCGCTCCTGATGAGCACTTCTTTACGGGCGGGAGCACAGCTCGCAGCGAGTGGCATGGCTCGTGCCTCACAGACTCGTATCCCAGCAAACCAATGATCGAGGCACGGGGAATGCCAGGAGGGCGCGATGGACCACAGCCCACTTCATTAACACTCAAAATAATCACCTTGGCCGCGCTAAACTCGTAGTTGAGCGCGTCACAGGCGGGCAAATTTTTGCTTAACTTATATCACCCTTGCGTGCTTTATAACACTAATATTCCCACGTGTCTGCCTATATCGTTTATTTGCGGACGTTTAATCGCATACATTACCCAACGTAGATAGCAGAGGCATGCAAAACCACGATAGAGGGAGCCCGTGCCCCTGTACCCAGGCAAGCGCTGTAGGCCTAATGACCGTCACATATCTCTAGTCCATCAGAAAGGGTGCCTGCAATTCCCAACTCACGACAAAGCTGGGGACCACGGATCGAGGACAGATCCAAACATCGACAACGAAGTTTCGAAGCGAAGTGAGCCCAATCCCGGCGAACGAGATGACAGCCAATCGTATTGGTGGCAGCGCGGGGCGATGTGTTGCGGTGTGGAACGGCACCTACACGCTGACCGCGAGGGCTGCAAATCATCAGGCGACCTTTATCCTGTCCCATCCATAGGCGCACCGTGAGATGAGAAGCAGAGCAGGTATCAGTATAGCACGCCGTTGCTCGACTGGACAGAAATTTGGCCATGCAAACTAAATAAGCGCAGTGCCGAGCTTACCGCCGCCAATGGGTACCCCATCCCAATCTCTGTCACCGGAACTGTTAACTTTTCCGAATTCGTCCGACACGTCGATCACAGATGTCAGGACTTGGCATTCCCATTCAGACAATATTCCAGCAGTCATAGGAACTGTGCGCGGACGCTACACATCCATCCATCTCTGCTTCCCAAACTCTTGAAAGGAGCACAGTGCAATGCATTGACAAGTCCCATTGGTATGCGTTCATAAAGGCTTCGAGCTCCATTCGCGTATGTTGCCGGTCGTTTACATCACATTGTAGCCATCTTTATTAGCACCTCGTTGGTCTCGAAGTCACAAGAGGCGTCTCGCTAGTGTTAAAAGCCACTGTGATTTTCATTGCCTCACATAAGGCGAGGAGGATTTCCCTGAATCATCTGGTGGGCCGATTCCCCTGGTTTCTGGAATCTGGTCGTCAGGGGCTCTGATCTCGGTGGTAACCGTCTTCACTACCAATTTCATTTTACGGTACATTATGACATGCCCCTGCAATAGGGCATGATTGACAGAAAGTAGATGATTGCAGAATTGCAGATTTGCAATGACTACTGATGCACGAAATCACAGGAAATGAATGAGAATCTCTCGCCGTTGGTAACTGCTTGTAGTGCTGTATGACACACCTTGGTATTACCATATATCCTAAAAGGCCGTCTGGAACATTGTATGATATTCACGAGTGCTCTTAATATTATTTTGGGTCCAGCCAGTTTCATAATGCGAAGTACAGCTAAAACTATCCGTACAGCCACAGTGTGGTAGTGACAGGTTGACAAAGTCTCAACGTCAGTCAAATACTTAATTTCAAAACCATACATATACATAGCGATGCTGAGCACGCACTTCCGGCCTTTATGCATACAAGGTACATAACCGTATTTCGCTCCGCACAACCGTGCATTGAGCGGGATATCCCTGTTCACGTGGCCAGTTACATTTACATTTTCCTATTGTACATTTACAAGTACATTTGTTGTTTATCATTCCCTAATGTAACACCAAGCACATGTCCCCGAGTGATATTCCATCCCAATGTCCGACAGCGTGCGGCGCATCAGCACGGGGTCGTGCCAATGCCTGTTAGCGGACATCTTAACATCGCCCTATTAATTAATGCGGTCACGCTAGCACTGACCCATCGGGGGACACAGCTTCACGCAGTGAATGAAAGCTGTGTCCCGATGGGGACAACAGCTTACCCTCCGTTTTGAATTGGCATCCATTACCCTCCGTCCTTGACATGGGACGCAGCTTGCATTCACGCAGTGAACGTCCTGCCTTCGCCTGTACCAAAGGACAGCTTTTCGCTAGCTTATTAAATTATGCTAGACAATCTACAAACCACATTTTAAACCACTTTAGTACTCGTATATTATGCCAACCGATTTGTGCCATTTCTGACTTTTGCACAATCTCGATACCCATGAAGACAATTTCGGCGTCATTATTTGAGTCTATACGCATCCAAGCACCCGTAGTATTTCCACGTCCGTCCTTAATCCTTTTTTGACAGGTGGGACCTGCGGACGCTTGGGAAGTGAATAGGGTATGGAATGGGGCATGTCCACTCTACAAAGCGTGTTTTGCTCTCCACTCTAGCACGTGGTTAACCCTTGTCGAATGAGTGGTCGGACGAAAGCCGTCTGGGGTTTTCTTGAATAACTTGACAACCATTAAGGAAATTATGCTGATTTTCCGGTAGCTGAATAAGCTTACCATGCTGCCAATTGTTAGCACTTTTTCACAATCTGTCGTGATCGATGACGAGGGCCGTCACTTTCTAAGATCAGTTGTGAGGGGGAAGGGGCTGAGCCAATAAAGCTAAATTAACCTGCCTCCCCTCAAATCCTGATTTCTCCCCTAGTTTCGGCTATTTTGATTGGCATCACTAATGGCAAACTTAAACAACGTGGTCGGTTCCAAAATCGTTCCGATGTTGTGGAGTGACTTTCCATTCACAGCCAATGCGACCGGCACAATGATACATGACGATGGTGATATTGATAGTGATGCGTTAAGATACCTCGTGGACCAGCAGATCAGCTGCTTGCTGCATTTCATTGGCTCAGTATTCGCCTTTTTCTCGTACGCATTGGGGGGGGGGGGGGGCTCAGTAGAGCATGAGAGGGGCTCAAGCCAGCACCAAGAGGGGGCTCAGACCACCTCGAAAGTATACAAAGTGACAACCCTGCCTACGACTCACTTGTGAAAGTCATGTCAGTCATGTTTCTTGCCAAATCGAGAACATGGCTCACTTTATAGCAACTGGGACATGCTCTCTTTCTGTTCTATAAACAATATTTCTACATCAGTGACATCAGACCTGATTGCGTGCGTCTAGGGGTGAGCAGGTCAGGTCATTAAAGGACAAGCAAGGTCAAATATGTCAAACTGTTCTTTTTGTGGGTGTCATGCAAGAATGTTGTGTCATGATCACACCGCATCAGCACTATTTGGACGAAAACTGTGCCACCCGTTGTTGTGAACTTCTTGGACCACGGCCTCGCCTTGTCAAAGAAATGCAAACAGATACCCGAGAACCTGTTGACATTGTTTGCGCTGTTGTTGGCACACAGATGTTGCATTGGTAACTGCTCATTTTTCAACCCTCTTTGCTTATGGGCACTCGCATGCAAGTCACACTAATCTTCCAAGTGTCCAGCAACGTCATGAACTTTGTTACTGCCCGCATGCCACATTTGAGGTGTCCCGCCGCCACTTGTGATTGCAGTTGAAATATGTGACTGGTGCAGGTTGTGTGCGCTCGTTCAATGCTGCTTTTTATTCTGTAATATCCGCCTCGTGATTTTTGTTGGAAAACATTTTAAGACTACCTGAGATGCCGCCAAGCACATTGCTAGTCGTCAGGGACGAAGCCTGCGGACGTCGTCCGTTGTCGTCATCGCTAAGTGACGTCGTCGAGTGACGTCATCGTCTGACGTCGTCGAGTGACGTCGAGTGACTCAACGAGGCGCGGACACGATAAAATCACATAGCGTACAGTGAAAAAGGCACCACATTGATGCAGAGAGTCCTGTCGGCTTCACGCAACCGGTAGCCAACTGGTTGCAATGGGTGGCAAACGTGTGCCCCAAATTGACCCAACAGACAGGAAGCGCAATTGAACAGCTTAAAAGATCATTGCATCGTTTTTCTCCTTCACCATAACTCGTTCCGCATGCCATATACCGGTATTGAAACTATACATCATGCAATCCAATGAACATTTCGGCTGTGGTGATGTTTTCGTGGCCTGAAAGGTCCGCCCGGACTCGAATCGCGGCCATTTTTAGAACCGGAAGAAGGCAACAGGTACACTGGTGCTTACAAACTTACTTTTGGTTTTCGTGGCTTGGAAATTATCCTGCTTAGAGCATTTGTATCACTTCCGACAATGTTCCTCTACTCATCATCGTCGCCTGGGGGTCACCTACTGACCAATAATAATAACACAGATATTCATGGAAAGCTTAGATCACTATTGCCCCGCCGGTTTTCGGTCGATGCCCTACTGTCTTACTTCAAGAATCGGCATGGGATTCTGTCAAGCTCCCATCCCCGGGTAAGGTCGTTAACATGGCTCTTTCGGGCGAGGTTCTACCGTAGTTTTCCTGGAGAGATGAACGTGGGCATAAGCCCACGTACAGCATGTCTTAGGGACATCTGTTGACTCCTGGCAATTTGAAAACCGTACGGGAGCTGCGCACTCGCCTACGACGCCTGATACTCGCCCGCCGGGTGTCATGAACGTGTGGGGAGCTGGATTAGTGAGAGTCGCGACGCCTCTGTCTCTATCCGATTGACGGGCTGTCCCGCGAACGCGCTGAACCCGTCGGGTGATATGGTCTGACCTGTCCACTGCCAGCCAGGACCATGACAAAACCACTGCGTCGGTGCCCCAGGTGTACGCCTTTGTGCGTCTTCATATTCAATAATAATAGTTTCCTACACATTTCTGTCGTAAGAGACACGAAATAATAAAACCCATTGGAGGCAACCCTCGTTCTGCCGTCATGTCTTCAAAATGTTTCCCCGTCAGAAGAAGAGGAGACAGGTGAGGACACTGGGCTTTTGAAATGCACTTCTACAGAATAAATACGGCAGTGACGAGACTCGGTCCGCGATTGAAGCTGTGTACGCGGATGGCTTACGACCCTACGACGCCCCATAGATGTACGCGTTGCACGTGATTACAACGCGCTCGCACACGGACCGGACGCCACTGACGACTCGGCTATACCGCCACCCAAGGAAGCTGTGACGAACAAGGAGGCTCACGGGCGGCAGGGGGTTAGAGATTTTTGTATATGCCATTTTCCGTTTCCAGTTATGCTCAGATACCATTGCTCCGCCCACTTCCAAAACATTTCTTTGAGTAGAAAACGCAGGCATTTCCTCTTATTATTGTCGTCATTAGGGTTTACGATGCACTTAGTTGCTGGGGCTATGTGGCGTCGCCTGCCTCTCACCCAGGCAGGAAGGGCGGGCGCCGCCGGAAATCGAACCCCGTGCCACCAGTCTGTTGCTCGTGAGTTCCGAACACTGTCCGTTTACGCACGCACGGAATCATTGTTCAGACTATCGTCTTCGTCTGGTGTGTTAGGATGTATGCAACATTAACATTACAATGTTACGTACGTAACATTTTGAACACCATCCCATACTTCCCAGGACTCCCGGCAACGGTAAAAAAATAACTGACCGAAACGTTGGGTGCGTTAAGATTGCTACACCAGACAAGAGCGATGGTCCCAACAATTTGACTTCCGCAATACTGACACCTCACTCAGCCATTCCGTAAAGCTGTCAGGGTACATTTTACTCACTCTGATAGAGGGTGCTGGACTACACTCATCACAAAGCATTCCGTTCCGTTCTGTATTGCCTGCTGCACATTTCCCAATATGCTTTTTACAGCCTTCTGCTCCGCAAGACGGCAATTGACTGGCAGCAGCCTGAAAACAGCCCGCAAGCTGTGAAAACGGCCATCTCACACCACAGTGCAGCCGCCTCGACGGCTTTCAAGCCCGCCATCTCCAGCCGCCGCAAGTCACACCACCTACCAAGCCGCTCCCAACAACGCACGGAAAATATCACTGTTTATTGGGCGGCGGGAGGACCGAGCCGCGGCGAGCACGTCGCCTGCTCGGGCGCCCCCTGGCGCGAGATCTTCGTCACACTGGCGCGCGTCAGCAGCGGTGGTTACAGTAAGCGGGTAGCTGGGACGCACGCGGCCGATCTGGCGGCCGGCGCGCCGCGGGCGCCGCCGGGACTGCTGTGTAGGCACTGGTGTATGAACGGTTGGGCGAACGGGTGGAACTGAATAACGAATAGCGCAAGTCGCCCACGCAGGTAACAGCACCACTCTATGGCGTGAGGAGGCGGGGGGGGGGGGGGGGGATGGGAGGGGAGGGGGGCTGGGGAAGCCGAGGCGCAATCAGGCTGGACACGGCCGACACTACAACGCATCTCCTGGCGGGCACTCCCCGGCCGCCTATTCAACGACGGCCCACAGAGCCGGGCGGCGGCGAAAGGCGCCGTCAGCACACACCCTACACTCAAAGCACGACAAGCCTCACTCCCCGGGCCTGTCACGCGCAGGCGACGGCCGCCGGCGCGGCAGTCGGCGGCCGACCTGCCGGCGGGCGCGACCCAGAACACGGCAGACGCGCCGGCCCCACGGCGGCCGCCGGGCGCCGCCGACCGCCGCCGGCAGGAGGTAGTCCGTGGCTTGGTAACAAACCGCAAGAGCCGCGGAGGCGCGACACCCCGCGCCGGCCACAGGCCAGCGCGTCGCCTCGCCGACACGCCACATTCCATCCCTAGACTAACTCTAACCAGCGCGGCGGCCATCGTCGGCTCGCAGGCCGGCCGGCGGACGGGGCGCGCCGCCGCGACGCCCCCGGCGGGCGCCGGACGTCGCCGGTCCGCGCCCGCCGCCGGCCGCCACCCTCTAACCAATATTGATGCGTCCGCAGACAAGCGCGAGGGCCGCCGACTAGAGCCGCCACCAGCCGGTCTTTTTTTGTACTTTTCTGGTTGGTGGCGGCCCCGGTGGCCACCGCGGTCCAATGGTGTTGGCTAGCGGGTGTGGGCGCCCGGTCACACCTCCTCCGGCTGGTACAGGGTCACCGACGCCAGGTGACCGTTGCTCATCACCTGTCAGACAACAGACACGATCGACGCTTAGTAGGTGACTCGCTGCGAGATACATGGCTGATGCAGCACGCACCTTGTTGGTATCTCCCTTCGGCGTTAAAGAAAATGCTTGGTGACCGGAAAAGTTGCGGGCAACATCGCACCTGACGCAGTCTTATGGAATGCCAGTCGGGTGTTACTTTCAAAAGGTCAAGCCAATCACATAACATGTGCGCCAGAGTGGTCGACCGGAGGGAGATGGGCTCACAGTCCAGCGGTGGCGTAAGGCAGAGTGACGGGCCACATGTCCAGAGGCTGACGATAGAAACAGTGACGGCACACGGGGCGGACGGTAGCAGACAGTGCGGCATCGGACGGAGCGGGCCCTCAGGCCGGCACGACAGACGCCGCCTCCGGCAGCCGCCCGCCGACGGCGACCAGACTGCGCCCCCGTCCCCGCCCCCTCCTCCGCCGGCGCACGTACGCCAATCGGGCCGAGATTGGGTGCGTAGGCGGCCGTCCGGCGCCCCAGCCGGTCACGTATGGACAGCGGCAGGCAGCATCGACCGGCCGTTCAGCTGACACCGGGCGAGGGAGGCGCGGGTTCGGCTGACACCCGGCGAGGAGGGGGCGGGCTCAGCTGACACCGAGCGAGGGGGCGCGGGTTCGGCTGACACCGGACGAGGAGGGCGCGGATTCGGCTGACACCGGGCGAGGAGGGCGCGGGTTCGGCTGACACCGGGCGAGGAGGGCGCGGGTTCAGCTGACACCGGGCGAGGAGGGCGCAGGTTCAGCTGACACCGGGCGAGGAGGGCGCGGGTTCGGCTGACACTGGGCGAGGAGGGCGCGGGTTCGGCTGACACCGGGCGAGGAGGGCGCGGGTTCAGCTGACACCGAGCGAGGAGGACGCGGCACCGGCCGACTGCGGCCGGCGGGCGGAGGAGGACGCGCCGCTCGCGCCACCGCAAGACACGGCGGCGAACAGCGACGAGCCCGTGACGTCAAACCGACCTCGCAGCGCGCCGCTCCGGGACGGAAGGTGACGAAATAATACCGCACTGGGTGCTGACGGGAATGCAAACATGGCGCAAAAGACTCCTGCCAGTCCGAGCGGTCAATACAAATGTATGCCTTCCCGCGGAACATAAAAAGCAGCATGGTACGTATTGAACAAAGCTCGTTACAGGTCTTGCTACAGCTGCCACAGAGAAACACTGCGCTACCACGACCCGCAACGGAAGAAGCCACAATAACGGGACTCCCACGCGGACAACCGAGCCGGAGCTATCCATCCCTATTATATAAATGGGCTGAGACGAGAGGGCAGGTGAGGCATCCTGCCACATGGACGCTCCTGCACATTATCACTCCGTGGTTGTAAGTGCTCCCTTACGCCACGTGCACCACTCGATCCAGACCATGGAGGTGGAAGTTTAACACCACGGCCGGGACTGAGCAGCGCGCCAGTTTGGGTGCCACGCTATTTTAAAGATTTGATCCGAACCCTTTGAATGGCTGGATTTCACGGATCAGAGTATACGCTAAGCAGTGCTTGTTGTGTGAGCCCTGACCCCCTCCACCCGATCGCGCAATTCCATGTCAACGACAGAATTTGGTGGCGAAAGCTGAGCGTGCCGCAATGCTTGGCACGGTCCGTCCTGCCCTCTAACTTCAACTGGCCTTCAGCGCGACCGCTGCCACCGGCCGCAGGCCATACCTGTCAAGGGCAAATAGCGGGCGCCCTAAAGCGACTCGAACCCCCCCCCCCCCCCAAAGGTGGGTGGATCGGAAGACAGGCGCTCTAATCAACTGAGCCACTGGGACGAACGTTGATGTAGACAGTTACGTAAATCGTAGAATCCACCGAGCCATAAGCTATTTGGACGGAACATTTCTTGATTAGTTCTCGTGGAGCCCACTTCCCATGTCCATCAGCAATTAACTATCAGTGGTCTTCCAGGGGCCCCCCAACACCACCGTCATCACCATCATCATCATCATCATCATCATCATCATCGTCGTCATCATCATTATCACCAGAGGCTTTAGGCATGCATCCTGAGGACTGGCACCCTACCCTCCTCCGCATGCTGACCTCAGTTCGCAGCACGGTATAATATGCTTTCGTAGACCGGCACCGCCTCCCACTGTGGGACGGCAAGATCACCGAAACGGGCACTCCGATCCGATAACACGCTGGCGACAGAACTCCCGATTCAACGGCACAGGAGATCGCACCTCTCCTCCCAAACCGACCCTCCTCCATCCCCTCCCAACGCACGACTCCTCTCCCGCACCGTCGCGAGGACCACGACTGCCAACGCCCCGCGTCCCTCCTCGCCGGCGCGCGTCGCCGCCGGTCCGTCGCGCGCGACCGCGACCGTCATTTACCTCGCAGATGAAGTCCTCGACGCCGTAACAGAGCGTGGAGCCGAAAGGGTTGCTGGTGTTGGTAGTGGAGGCGCGGTTGAGCACCACCGGCCGGCTGGAGGGCTTCAGCGCGCCGCACACCTCATCCCACTTGGTGTGCGCCCGGATCTGCGGAGACCGACGCCGGGTCATCGTGAGGTCACGGCGGGGTCACTGCCGGTCGCCGCCCGTCGCCAGACACGGTCTGCGTCTGGGACCGGATGACCGGCGGCCCCAGCCAGGGGTCACAGCACCGCCCCAGTCAAGCGACATGACCCCGGGGATGGAGACGACCCAAGGTCAGGAGTATAAGGACGCGGATCTCGGCCAGGACACGGACCACGGCTCGAGCGTTGACCTGCGTCGGGACAGTGATCCGGCTCAGCGATGGGGCTGGACCGAACTGAACCCAGAGCAGTACTAAGCCTGGACTGACCCGCCTTGCGCCTGCACCCCAGCTGCGCTCGACCATGCTGACCCCGCAGCGGGTCCCATGGGCTCCGCTCCAGGGCAGGGCAGAACGGATTCCTCTCTTCGAGGCTGCCGGACACGTGCGGCCGGAGAGGGCGCAGCTGACGCCCCACACACGCCAGCGCGGGGGTGAGCGTGACCTGCGCGCCGGCCGATGTACACGGACCCCCAGAGAAAACAGCTGACCTGTCACACCAAACAAAAACACCAAAACCGCACGCTGAGCACTCGATCAGTTAACACAGCTATCTGCGGTGATTTTTCCTGCATTTCGCCGTTTTCCGAGTAATCTTGTAATCCACATGTCATCACTCGACCGCGGCGTCGCCGCACCGCTGTCGCTCACTTCATCGTCACGAATCCTGTTCCGCTAAACAATGACGCTGCCCACTTTACCACCCCCCTAATGCCATTAATGCCCTTACAATGTAACCTTAGCATTGATGTCACCACCTTGGAACCAAATGGCTGATGTGAGCCACTCCTCCACCTCCCGTTTCAGACCGATGCCGCACCGAGGCCAGGCATCAGATGGAAGGGGTGACCTGGAGCGGTAACACTGGTGTACCGAGCAGACATCAGATGGAAGGGGTGACTGGAGCGGTAACACTGGTGTACCGATGCCAGCATCAGATGGAAGGGGTGACCTGGAGCGGTAACACGGTGTACCGAGCAGCATCAGATGGAAGGGGTGACCTGGAGCGGTAACACTGGTGTACCGAGCAGGACATCAGATGGAAGGGGTGACCTGGAGCGGTAACACTGGTGTACCGATGCAGGCATCAGATGGAAGGGGTGACCTGGAGCGGTAACACTGGTGTACCGATGCCAGGCATCAGATGGAAGGGTTACCCCGGAGCAGCAATCCTGCGCATGTATTGTACCTACTAGTCGAGGAGAGGGGGAGGAGTAGGGGGGGGGGGGGGCGTCTACATACACACTGCCATCTCTCACAAGCGGCAGAATGTTGGAAAAGTTCGGCATATTCACTTCGACCTGGCAAGTACATACACGATGAGAAGTTCCGGAAGAAGTTTAGAAGGTAGAGTTAAACATACATGTGGAAAAGCTAACCAACCAGCAAAAAACAAAACAGACAAATTAAACGGGCCGCTGGCGCGCAACGCAAATCAAACAACAAAGCTCGAGCAGACTACAATGTGTGTCTTATGCAAATGTTAGACTTAACAATGTCGAGCATACCCTGGGGCTTTTACCCGCTGCGAATTCGAGGTATGAAAGAATCCTCCTCCCACGCAAGAGCGAAGACTATGCTTTGATTAGTGGAACATTTAAGCGACATGTCCAGAGTACGCCTATTCCATCTGATGACTACTAGTCGCCTCCCCAGTAACTCGATGCCCCACACGCATATCAGCGCCCGGGGAAACCATCAGCGAAAACGGCGCCCAGTGCGGGGCGAGCGAGCTAGAAACGATACCAATCGTCGCGGGCGTCACTGCAGGCGCCGACTGACCCGGCCCGCGCTGAGCCACAACTGCCCGCGCCGCTTCAGCTCCAGCGACCTAAAACAGCGTTCGGCAGGAGCTCCTCACGCCTTCAGCAGCGGCGCTCTGAGACCTGAGTCCCGCTCCTCTGCGCTGACTGTTCAACACTCGGAGCCGGGCTCTGACGGCCGTCCCCCCGTCTGTGTCGCCAGATCACACTCGGAGCCGGGCTCTGACGGCCGTCCCCCCGTCTGTGTCGCCAGATCACACTCGGAGCCGGGCTCTGACGGCCGTCCCTCGTCTGTGTCGCCAGATCACACTCGGAGCCGGGCTCTGACCGTCCCATCCTCGTCTGTGTGCCAGATCACACTCGGAGCCGGGCTCTGACCGCCGTCCCCTCGTCTGTGTCGTCAGATCACACTCGGAGCCGGGCTCTGACGCCATCCCTCGTCTGTGCCCAGATCACACTCGGAGCCGGGCTCTGACCGTCCATCCCCTCGTCTGTGTTGCCAGATCACACTCGGAGCCGGGCTCTGACCGTCCATCCCCTCGTCTGTGTTGCCAGATCACACTCGGAGCCGGGCTCTGACGGCCGTCCCTCCGTCTGTGTCGTCAGATCACACTCGGAGCCGGGCTCTGACCGTCCATCCCCTCGTCTGTGTTGCCAGATCACACTCGGAGCCGGGCTCTGACGGCCGTCCCCCTGTCTGTGTCGTCAGATCACACTCGGAGCCGGGCTATGACCGTCCATCCCCTCGTCTGTGTTGCCAGATCACACTCGCGGTCGGGCTCTGACAACCGTCCCGGTCGACGCCCGCTACTTACGTGCACGCCCTCGGAGGCCGAGTTCATCAGCGACGCGTGCGGCTCCACGGCCAGGTCGAAATTACACCTGTGATACCTGCCGGCAGCGTCGTCCACGTCAGCCGCTCATAACCGCCTCGGGTCGGATTCGCTGCCCGGCGCGAGGCAACGCTCCGAACAATGGCGCAAACTTCCCCAGCTGACGTCAGAGGGCCGAAATCGTATCGAACGCCGTGGTATATATGCACCGGTGCCAGCGGGGACGGCTGATGCGAAGCTCTCCGCCACGTCGGAGCGACCGACCCACGCACCGGGACCACTTCAGGAAGACTACGGCGGGCTAATTATGGAGCCAATGGCGGGTTACCGCGCGACAATGGCGAAGGGACGGAAATGGCCACAGATTCGCGGAATATGAGGCCCGTCGGGCTGGCGGATGTGACGCGCGCACGGGCTCGGCGCACGTGTTACACGGGGATGGATATGGGACGCATCAGCGCGTCAGCACGTGCTCCCTGAAGGCGTAGGCGGCCCGAAACTAAGCTTCCTAGGGATGTGGACGGTCCGACAATGTGCTCCCTGATATGCCCCCTGGGGACGTGGACGACCCGATAGTGTGTTTCCTGGGGACGTGGACAGCCCGATGATGTGCTCGCTAGGGATGTGGACGGCCCAACAATGTGCCCCCCCCCCCCTGGGAACATGGACGACCCGAAAATGAGCACCCTGGGACGTGTACAAGCTGGCGGGGGCGGCAGTGTGCCCCCCCCCCCTCCCCCACACACAAACACGTCGGCGGTCGGCGCGGGCGGCCGAGCGTCGCTGGCGGCTGGCCGGGAGCGGGCAGTGTCATCCCCCGTCCATCGGCTCGGGTGGGTCTGGCCACTGTTCGTCTCTGGCGGCCGCACCACCCCTCTGGGAACGCCACACGAGCACGGTACGCGACCGGCTGCCGACCGCAGATAACGGCGAGCCATCCCACGCACACGCCAACCCCCGACAGTCCACACAGCAGCCACGCACGCTCACAGTCCACACAGCAGCCACGCACGCTCACAGTCCACACAGCAGCCACGCACGCTCACAGTCCACACAGCAGCCACGCACGCTCACAGACAAACGACCGCTGCCTCGCATTGTCAGCCTCATTCGCCCGGCGGCGCACAGCGGCAACGCTGATATGAAAATCCTGACTCTTGGTTTTTGGGGTGGGGATTAGAGCCCCTTCGACCAGAAATGATCATTTCAGGGCTATAGGATGAAGGACAATGGTTAACGGTGGGGCAGACTTACATGCGCCTAGAGGGCCGACCGCCTAGCTTTAAGCCGCACATGCGCGCTGGGTACCCGGTGGGGGTCCCCTTCCCACGGGGTACTCGGCCCACTCGTTGCTAACGCATGCAGCCTGCCCCGGACAAGCGGGGTGTCGCGAGGACGCAGGACAAAGCAAGACAGTGGATAAGAGGGACCGAAAACCCTGACTCAATGTATACACAGAGAGCACGTGTGGCCCGGACACCAGTAGAAAGTACAACCCATACTGACATACCATTGATAAGGGCGCTGTACCGCAGCGTGCTTGGTGCGCCGCGATTGCCGTGGCAAGTAATTATGCTGGAGAGTGGCCAAGCCGAAAAAGGAGAGGGAGACAAAGCAAAACCATTCCACCTGCACCATATAAATATTATTATGAAAAAATTATCCACCTCCGATTAAAAAACTCAGTCGCGGCAAGATGAACTATAACAAACTTGCTGATGGTGCATCTTATTCAACGGTGACTTACATGTTGAAGTTGTAATGCCCGGGAAAGTTCGTATGTAGAAGGATCTTTTTCGCCCTATGGGTTCTTGCGTCGAACAAAATGTCCTGGGAAAAAGGGAAGGCATCATCAAATGACATCTCCACCATTGGCAAGAGAAGTTCTGAGGCATTCAGAAGCACGCCTTGAGCTGGATACATTCTAAAGCGTGGGGCGGCAAAATAAACCGAGAGCCGATGATGACGAAAAAACAAAAAGCTTTCAACACTTCCACGACAAACCAGACTATGACACTGAGGTCTTCAGAGCAATTCCGATAAGTCTGTAACCGTCCCAAAGCGGGAGATCTTTTCGGAAAAGAATCCAACGGAAGCAAACATTGTTAAATATCACAGCTTGCATACATCCACGTGAGCGAAACAACCCCACACCGAAAAGTGCCTTGACACCTTTCGAAAGTCTCACATGCACTTAAAACATCGGGGAAGCGACCTTGTTGAGACCGTTCAGTCACACACAAGAGCAGAGCCATAACATACGCGGGTCTGACGGGCCCAACCTGGAATGGCACGAGGAAACCCAGCAAACAAAAAGGAACCGGAAGACGACGTGGCCCCAGACCCGAATACCCAGTCCATGCCGCCATCCCCGCGTGCTGGCGACTGCGGGTAGCGTGGCGTTGCCACACCGCTGCGGTCGCTCGCCCGCAGGCAGCAGGCGGGCCGGTCAGCCGGCCGCGCCGAGTCCCACGCGCGAAGGACACTCGCCAGGCGCCTGGTCCCGTCCCGCAGCCGGCCGCCGGCAGGCACAGGGGAGACGCGTGCCCCAGATGCCCCCTTCCCGCTTCTCCAGCCTGCCCAAGCCAGGGCTGAGGTCGCGCGGCGGTCCACTCACCATGCCCAGGGTGAAGTAGTTGAAGAAGAAGTCGGACCGCCGGGACGCCGCGCGCTTGTGCGCGAACGGGCTATGGATCTTCATCTTGTCTTCGGACTTGTAGAACACCTTGGTAGGCGCGCCGAGCAGCGAGGTCACGTCCTGGCACGAGTCACCGAAGCGGATCTCGCGCACCAGTGTCTCCAGGCCGCCCTCCAGGCCCGGGTGCGAGTCGCCTGCCGCCGGCCGGGCGGGGTCAAGGCTCCCAGCCGGGACAGAGGGCGCGGCCGGCGCCAGGAGTGACAGGCATACAAACTTGTCCTCCCACCGATGGCGACCGAACCCTCCCACCCATGGCGACCGGAGCCTCCCACCGATGGAGACCGGAGCCCCCCACCGATGGCGACCGGACCCTCCCACCGATGGCGACCGGACCCTCCCACCCATGGTAACCGCACACATGCACGGCCACGGGAGCGACATGTGCAACAAAATCAATAACAGATGCATCCAAGGTGACAACTGACTACCGTTTTAGTTAGAACACTGCAAAACAGCGATAATGACAGAGTATACAACAAGATGCGTATCGATAAATGGAATGCACTCCTACGATAACAGCAGCGGTAACGATATTATACAACGGTAACTATGCACACAGTCAGGAGAGGTGCAGTGCCATGTCAGCGCGTTCAAACAAAACACCCATGGTAACAACGTCAATAATCAGAAGCATCACTCACACGTGAATGCACATGACATGGAGAAACTGACGAGAAATCACTCACCGGCGGCGAACAGCCGAAGCCGTACCCCGATGGTGACGTCATCGGATCGTATGACGTCACACTTCTCTGTGTAGACCTGTCCGCTGAAGCACGACACGGGCATGGGAGGTGCCTGCCGGAATCAGCGCGATGTTTAGTCTTGAGATGTATCGGAGCGATCTCTCAGCCCAGACGCCTGTTATGACGTCATCCTGACAAACACGAAAACCACACGGACTCCGCGGGCACCACGCTTGGAGCAGCGGTTCTGGTGGACAGGCACACGTGTTGCCCCCCCCCCCCCCTCCTCGATCTCAAGGCACGAAGTCTCTCTTACGCAAGGGGGGGGGGGGCGAAGCAACTGCGCGTCCCAGTGAGTGGCGCAGATGGAAGAAACAAGTGACGGGTCTGCCGCAACACAATAACGACAATTCATGTGATCTTTATCCATGCAGGTACAGGACGGGGTCATAAGCGTCGCAATACAGGATGGAAGCCGGTTTACTGAAAGCCTCCCGCCGCGGGAATCAAGCCCACGCTTCTCAGTCCACGGTCAAGCGCAGCAGCCCGTCGGCTATCGGTGGCCACCGCCGCCGCTCACCTCGGTACCCGTGCGGCTGCTGCCGCTGTAGATGCTCATGCTGGAGACGAGCGGCGAGCCTCCCCCAGGGAACTGCAGCGAGCCGAGGCCGCCGGCGAACCGAGGCTGAAACAGCCGAGCCGACGTCAGGCACCTGAACGGCGCGGACGGCGGTCTGCTCGCGTGACGCCGCCGCCGCCGCCGCGGATAGACCCGCGTCAGCTAGACGCAGGATTGCGCTTGGTTCCACTTGGGTGCGATCGATTCTGGGTTCGAATCAAAGCGAACGGAGCCGAATCCGAGTAAGATTTCAAGCAGCTGTTGGAAATTGGAATCGAATGCGAATCGGCCTCTGCAGCTGGTAAAAAATTGAATCCAATGTCAAACTGTCCCTGCAGCTACTAAAAAAAATTGAATCGAATGCCCATCCGTCTCTATCGTAGTTCAGGTTGGTGATTCTGATTTCGAATCAACTGTGAATCACCAACCAAGCTGCGATTTGGAAGGCCGGGAGGGGGGGGGGGGGGGAGGGGGCTCGACAACCTTTCAGCACGATCCATCGCATAGTCACTGGGCAGCGAGCAAGTGGTACAGAAATTTTCAGCTCACATTTAACTTTAGCGCCTAGTGGGTCCTAGCTCAACCTGTGCAGTGCCGAGTCGACTGTGTTAACACCGTGGCGACTGTGGCTGAATCGGTTTGTGAGCTGGCTATTGTTAGGCGACAATGGATCCATTTTGATTTTGTCACAATCCATGTGAATCAACTCTCAACTGGGTTCAGCCGCGCAGCCAATGGAGCCGAATCCAATCAGATTCCGGCCAAAACATTGCGGCACTGAATTCGATTTCGCCGGAGTCAAGCACACGTCTCTCGCAATGGCGTGCGGCCATCACACTCGCGGGACAGGGAAGCCTGGCACCGGATCCTCGGGTTCCCGGAGGTCATTACACCGCAGCGCCAGGAGGTCCCCGAGGACCGGCCCGGGCTTCTGACGACCGAGATGGGGTTTCTGGCGGCGCGCGGGTCCCGTGGGCCCAGGTGTCGCTGTCCGCTGCCGGCGGATCCGCTCGCGGGCGAGCTGCGCAGGTGAAATGTGTTGCCAAGGTACGCCGACCGCTCGTCCTCTCGCCCGACTCTGACGCAGCGGGCATTCTGCCGCATAGCCTTCTCTAACCATTTGATGTCAGCAAGAAAAGCGTTGAGCTCCTGGTTTGAGTTTTGACTTTGGAGGTCTTATACTGACATTCACCGACCTTCCAAATATCAGAACTCTATACACCAATTTATTCGCTTCGGTCGCTATCAAGCAAACATCGGTATATTGTAAATTCACGAGTGTCAAGCGGTCCACGGCCAAAACCTGTCCGTGCCGACGAACGCAGCTTGAAACTTCACGCAGTGACAATGGAAGAAATGCTCGCATGATAGCGTCATTTAATCAGTATCTCTCGACACATGGCAGGTCGACACCTGTCAGGACAACTTCTATAACCGTGCCAGGCAGTGGTAACGGCGACACTGACGGTCAGCCGAACAGTAGTTCCTCAGGCGTCCGTATTACTCAGGGAACATAATCTGATGGGGCGAATGATGCACTCACCCCTCTCCCCCCCCCCCCCCCCCGGTAAGGGCCAGTTTCATCTATCTTAAGCGCGTGAAAATACACAAAAAACATTGAGCTTTCAGCATTTCGACCATAACGACGCACTGTGTGACCGTTGCCGAGGTCAGCGAGCGACCGACGAGTAGCGAGTGCCCGAGATCATCTCGAGGTTACCTCCAGGAGGCGCGCTAGCTGCCACCGACCGGGCTAGCAGGAAGCAAACACGTCAGCTGACGACCGGCCACGGCTCAGCTGACGACCGACCACAGCTCAGCTGACGACCAGCCACGGCTCAGCTGACGACCAGCCACGGCTCAGCGGACGACCGACCACAGCTCAGCTGACGACCGGCCAAGCTCAGCTGACGACAGGCCACGGCTCAGCTGACGACCGGCCACGCTCAGCTGACGACCGACCACAGCTCAGCTGACGACCGGCCACGGCTCAGCTGACGACCGACCACAGCTCAGCTGACGACCGACCACGGCTCAGCTGACGACCGACCACAGCTCAGCTGACGACCGACCACGGCTCAGCTGACGACCGACCACGGCTCAGCTGACGACCGACCACAGCTCAGCTGACGACCGGCCACAGCTCAGCTGACGACCGACCACAGCTCAGCTGACGACCGCCACGGCTCAGCTGACGACCGACCACGGCTCAGCTGACGACGACCACAGCTCAGCTGACGACCGGCCACAGCTCAGCTGACGACCACCACGGCTCAGCTGACGACCAGCCACGGCTCAGCTGACGACCGACCACAGCTCAGCTGACGACCGACCACAGCTCAGCTGACGACCAGCCACGGACTCAGCTGGACGACCGACCACAGCTCAGCTGACGACCGGCCACGGCTCAGCTGACGACCGACCACAGCTCAGCTGACGACCGACCACGGCTCAGCTGACGACCGGCCACGGCTCAGCTGACGACCTGCCACGGCTCAGCTGACGACCGGCACGGCTCAGCTGACGACCGGACCACGGCTCAGCTGACGACCGACCACGGCTCAGCTGACGACCGGCCACGGCTCAGCTGACGACGGCCACGGCCTCAGCTGACGACCGGCCACGGCTCAGCTGACGACCGACCACAGCCTCAGCTGACGACCGACCACGGCTCAGCTGACGACCGGCCACGGCTCAGCTGACGACCGCCACGGGCTCAGCTGACGACCAGCCACGGCTCAGCTGACACACGACAGACCGGCGACAGACGGACGGCGATCCTGCGTGGAGTCGGCTTGGCCCCATCATCCAGCGACCCTCAGCCACAGTATGCGCCTATTGCGTGATGCGTCGAACCACTCTTCACATATGAACATAGCTGGGCGAGAGATATTGTGAGCTAACAGCTGTTTCGACCGAATTTCGAACGAGGCCGCTTGGTCGCCGCTTTTTCATCGGATTGCGAGCTGGGAAGCGGATCACCAGCTGGTGGCAGCGTGGACGTCACGGCACGGTACGGCACGAGGAAAACCATCCCGTCCTTGCGTCACTTTGTACAGCTCAGGGATCAAAGTCACCCAATCCGCTGAATGGAACTGGACTACAAAGGTGATGAAGTCGGGCTAATACAGCAACCCTGATTGCACAGCGAGCACTCCACGAAACCAGTTAAAACCGGCTGAACATTGCTTTTGATCTCAAGCCGATCTCTACAGCCAACTGAGAACAAACTGAAACATACATACAGATTATGACGAAGTCAGAGCAGGCTTCGACAACAATTCGGGGAAATGAAAGCGGCAACAAACAGATTTTACGTGTATTTTACATACCAATGCCTCATAAACGCTTGTTTTGCTGGTTCGAAAATGACCCCATCAAAAACAGCACGAATTCTTCAAACATCACGAATTCGCGTAAATTCTTTCAACATTCGTGCGCCGGCTGAGGATGACAAACTCACAGGTTTTCTGACGAGCTTCTGGGCCGCACAGCATATCATTCCGAACCGTGACGAATTTCCATGAAAAGCTAGCTTCCTAGATGGACTACCTTTCCGAGACTTCGCCCGGTTCGGCTGCGGCACCAACGACTAAACACGCCAGTGGTCAGGCGCGGAGGAAGTCCTTTGAAATTACAACATATAATCGAACAAAACAAGCCAGCGGAGAAACGTGTGTGTGTGTGTTAATAGGACAAGATTCTCCTGACGAGATGCACCGCTCCATATTCGCCCTCATTTTAAATCACGCTGAGAACTTAATCCGGCGCGAAGATGACAAACATACTGATAATCCAAGACCAAAGCCAGGGAGACAGAACGAAAACTTGCCTTCACTCGAATAGTTTCGGATCTGATGGCCCATTCAAACTATGATTGCGAAGCAACACAACACACTGTATACAGCAGCGAGTACCTCAATCCAGAGGAAAAACAGCTCAGCGTGTTTCAGAAAACCGAAACATCGCCTCTGTTTTACCACCTTTACTGTCCTTTACTTTACCTTCCTTTTTAAATAATCCCTTGACTTTGAGGGATAGCCGCTCCGGTCCCAAAGCTGGCTTAGCGCGCATCATGTCAAGAGGCCCCAATCCACGTCCGCTCCTCACTTTCGCCGCGTGGACTTTATCTGGCGCGAAGCTGACAAACATGGCGATAATTCGAGGTCAAATCCTGGAAAGCCCGGCAATACCTTGCCTTAAGTTGAGCAGTTTCAGGCATGACAACTCACTCAAAGCACGGCTGCGAAGTGGAACAGCACACAGCACACAGCACACAGCACACAGCAAGACGCACGAAAGACGGCAGACGCACATCTCAATGCGTGCTTCGGGCCCACTCGCCGGCTGTGAGTGGGCTATGGTGAGTCTACGCCTTAATCAAACGCACCATAAGTGCATTCGAAGACGACGTTCCGCAACAGCAAACAGAGCGGTGCCCCACGGCACAAGCGGGGACGGCTCCGCCCAGCCGAGACAGCGCAGATGGCAGTCCCGGCGCCGAAGTGGCGCCCTCGTGAACTGCAGCGCTCGCCCCGCAGGCGGCGGTCACGACCGATACCCCACCAGAGGCCCGGTGCCATTCGGCCCGTCACCGGTCCGGTGCCTCTCGCCTCCCTTACGAGCGCAGAAGCAGCGAGCTTTCCCCCGTCACCTGAATCTACACCAGCACGCGTCGTCCCATCGCCCGGCCGCTCCCCGTATCGTACCGGTTGCGTACGTCGCCTGATCGAACGTTCCATAGTTTATCCCGGCGCTTGTTCGACGTGATCGGCGCCGCCGGCTCCGGGCGGGACCAACGGCCCAAACTTGCTCTGCTCGCATCGTGCCCGGCGCTGCGCCATGTGACCTTTGGCTCTGGGCGCTACAGAAGCCGACAGTGCCAGCCTGCGCGGCGCATCGTGACACCAGGTCATCATGGAACGATGCAGCTGGCCGTCGCCGGTCCGCCATCACAACTCGACGATTGTGTACGGGGTATCGCTGTTGGGAATCATGGTGCACCGCAGCACCCGTCGCGGAGGCTAGCGGCCCGATCTCCAGGGTCCTTCGCGGCAGGCTGGGGAAGAGTCGTGTTATATGGAGATCACTATCTGTTTTCGTTTTTGCTAGTGATTATCGACGAACGTGGCAGTGCGTTTGACGGGGAACATGAGCCCCGGCGCCCAACTGACGCAGAACCCGCTCAACGTACTATTTCGCCTCCGGCTTTGACGCCAGCCAGCATTACACAGGGACCATATTCGTACCGAGAACACTACAGGGCCGCTCGGCAACACGACCCGCTTCAGTGCCCGATCTACCGTCAGTGTCGCCCAGCCGACCGGGCCCGTCAGCGGAGTGAAGACAGACCGGCCGCTCAGCAACGGCAGCCGGCGACCCGGCGACCGGGCAGCCACATGATGGAGGCTTCCGCTCAATAGGGGTGCGCCGCGTGACGAGCTCTACATCACTGCACATGCTAATAAATTATTCAGGAATTTCCACGTCACTGAATAATTCATTTCCTCACTTACCACCATGGAGTTCTTCGAAGCTAAATATAGCGGATGGAAGTTATTAAACCAGGAATATCCCAGCAAAATTTATCAAAACACGGTTCAGTGCCCTCTGAAATACTGCGTGTGTTGAGGCTTCGTGAGAGGAAATAAGGTCTCGCGCAGGGCGCATGCAGACCCGGGGCAATGTCTGCGAGTCGTCGCATAGCGCGCGACACGACTCGCAGACACGAACGCTGACAACTTCAGAGCCCTTCATCACCACCAACAGGCGTCAGGAGGCGCTTCTGGCGCGTGGGACGCACCGCAGATCGCCGCAGGCAAATGACAATTCAGCACCGCAAAGTCCTCACACCAGGCGGATAGCTGATGCACCTTGCTTAGTTTAAGCAAGCAACATTTTAAGCAAGCAACAATCCGGAACACCCTTTAAGTTGTTCCCGGCCCAGCTGCTCGCGCAGTGCGCGTGCTCAACTTTTGCAGCCATTTTCCTTGGGACCCAATTACCGAGGCCCGGAAGTCAGAGACGGGTGCGGTGATGGGCTTCAGGATAGATGTGTGACTGGGTGATGGGCTTCGATCGGATCCAGCCGGTAAGAGGCTGTAATTCGCGGGTGGGGCATGACCAAAAATTAGCACCCTCTATCACTGTCGCCAACGTACGGCTGCTAGGACGGTGCAAATTGACACGCGGATCGTGGCCCACCGATCAGTCTCGACGAGTCGTTATCTTGAGAGCTCCCGGGGACTTCAACCTATGGTATGCAGGGCGCTCGTGCTGAGCTGCACCCCCTATCATGGGAGGCCTCTACATTGGCAGCCATTGGCGATCAGTGCCAGGACGGGGCCTGCATGCACGTGTAACATATGGGACTCGGCTTCCTCCCGTCTCGGAAGTCATGGCCCACATAATCGAACTTCAAAGACGCAAAGGTGCTCACACAAGCCATTTAACCGTGGCCTATTCCATTTCTAGAGCGGCAATGGCGCGCACGCCGTGCGCGTGCCAGTCTTTTAAATCGCCATTAAGAGATTGGTGGCGATGCAATCATGAGTTTCAATTTTGAATCCAAGCCGATGGCGATGGTACCGATTTGCACCTGGGTGGCACGCACAAGTGATTACCCGAAAGGCACCTCGTGCGGAAGGTGACGAAAAACGTGAATTCGGTAATATTTGAGACTCGTCACCGGGACTTTACGGCGCACTAAGCCGCTGGGGCCACATGGCGTCGCCCGCCTCCCACACTGGCAGAGAGGTCGGACACGGCGGCGGCCACACACTTTTGGTTTCCCAGCCGCGCAGCGTAATATCTGACATTCAGAGAAGACCTTCCATACAAATGTGGGTACGTCAGCGAGGTTATTCAGATGCGCGCTGGGCGCACGTGGGGATCACCAGTTATCATCATGTGGCCTGAAGCCCAGGTACGTAATGAAGCCAGATGATATCGGGAACCCACAGCAATGTATTTCATCAATGCATAGGAAAGTCCTCTCTCATGAGGACTCAGAAAGCAACGGTGAAAATGCAGGATTCCCGCGCCACCTTCACGAAACCACACTGCTTTGAAATTGACTGTTACAGGTATAGCGGGTCTGGCCAGGCACTATCCTTTTAATCGACAAAGTCCACACATTGGGAGCGGTTTGCACTTTTGGTGACGGCGACCGCAGTATTGTGGAAACACGCCAATATTCGGCAAGGCGCTGTTCTCCATGGACTGGACTCAACACCCGTACAGTTTCCAAGGCCCCGTCCGCCTTGGTGCAGCCACAGGCTGTTGTATTTGAGACTGACCAGGAAGAATACGACAATGGCGATCTGTCGGGATTTTATTAGCGCAACTTTTGATCAGATCTTACTGGGATCACGTAGCAAATTGTACACGAAACATTGGCTTACACTGTGCGGTGGCTCGAGGTCTCTATCTGTTCTTGAGGCCTCTACCTGTTCCTGAGGCCTCTATCTGTTCTTGAGGCCTCTATTTGTTCTTGAGGCCTCTGTCCGAAGTGTAAAACCAATCATTAAACACGTCCCGAATCGGGCGTTGGCCGGTAGCTTGCGACCGCAAGCCCGCCACTGGTCGCACGCATCACTCGCACTTCCATCCACACGACTGCGCGATACTTTCTACATCAAAACGGGTAGCCTCGTGTCGCTGGGACGAGTCATGCAGTGTTTCTTCTTCTGATACGCTTCTTGTAAGTGTTCATACTTCTGAAGTGTTGCTCATGTTTCTCCCATCCCAGCCATGTTAAAACGACAAGAACTGGCTTTTAGTTGGGTGTGGCCTGGCGGCAGCGTGAAGAATGCCACAAATCTCTCGCTCGAGGATGTCTATGAAAGAGCGTGTGCTGTGCCGCGATGCGGTGTCAGCCCGTATCACGCGTGGAACGGCCGATAGCCTTTGAGTTGCCGAGCGTAACAGGGAGGTAGCCGGCCACGGCCTTGCCTTCTGGACTGCTTCCACATGGAACAGGTCCACTGCGGCAGTCGGGGACCGGCGGGCCCAGTGCCTGCATCCGGCGAGCTCGGCGATCGCTCCAACATACTGACGTGTGACAGTATATCATGAGCTTACACCCTAGTTCCGACTTGAGCTGCGCAGTTTTCCTGCCATTAGCAAGTGTTATATTTCCCACGTAAGTTGAATGGGAAGGGCTTTATTTTGCCCGCGATGCACAGAGACGACGTCTCACTTAACACAACAGCCCTCTGCGCAAATGTCTAAACATTACAGGCGCAGGTTTTGAGCAGCTGCATTTCTCGTAGGTGACAGCAGCGTGTAGCTGATATCGGTGCTTGCGAAGATGTTTACTTCTACAGAGCGTGACGGCCGAGGCGGGCCGGGTCGGACACCTCAGTTGAAAACTTCCTCACCGCCTGAGTCTGCCCTGCTCGGCCTTCAGTCTCGCTCATGATTACCGACCTGCCATCTACTGGGATCTGAACAAATTACACCGACAGAGCCTCTGTCAGTTGCCCAGGCCTAAACGTGAGATCTATTCGACGCCATGTCATGCTGTGCTGAAGGAAGGCGCCTGTAAGTTCCCTCTTACGTGCGAATAGCGCGCAAAAACACACGATAACTGAACCAGAGCACTCCCAGGTTACCTAGCCTTTCCAAGCTGTGGATCCCAGCAGGTCAGCTTGTTACCCGGCCACTTGGTTACGTAACACGGTATCCGGGCCACGGGATCTCTTACACTTTCAGAATGACACCTAAATGTGCATTTATGGGCAAATACATGAGTGCATCACATTTCACAATAAAAGCGTACTGTTGCCTAATCTCATGCACTACACAGTGATCTTTTGGCTTAACATATCCACCAAAGAAACACTGCAAGTGAGCACCTTGCGAACTCAACGCCGCAAAGCGTAAGGAGCTATTCCTGCGAAATTCTTACGAATATCCCTCGCCCCGCCCCAGTTCACGTTCGCAAAGCCTGAGATGCTCCTTTGCCTGTCTACCAATCCACTCTGGTTCCCTAGAACCCGTTCCACTTTCTAATCGCCGCGGCCGACGGGCTCCGCTCACCTCAAACTTGGGCTCCACCGGAAACTGGAATGTGAGTCCGCGGAAGTTCAGCAGGAACAGGTGGCGCTCCCTATCGTAAATGCCCGGGTGCGTGGCGCCGAACGTCTGGTCCACTTGCTGTATAGTTGGCGCCACCTCTTCGGAGCTGAACACGCTGCCTCTGCGGGACCAACGTGCGCGGTGTCAGACGCGAGAACCAGCATGTCAGGCGCACCATCTGGGCGATCACCACGAGACGCAATACATCAGGGTCAACGGTCGATTCGAAGGAGATAACGGCGTTGTGCAATACTGTCAGGTGAAAACCACGGCTTTGAAATCCCGATAACGAGTGAGTCGACAATCACAACAATGAGTTCAAGGTCCCGCTGCTGGTCTTTGTCCCTCGAATTCCTCTGTCCCTCTTTGTCTTGTCCTTTTGAAATGCTGGAAGAGTGATATTTCAAAGACATGGACAACTGACACAAAAATGCAGACACACAGACTTCCTCAACACGGGTAAGAACTTGTACCTTACATAAACACTAGCCAATACAGAAACGATCTGTATTCCACGCTCCAGCTTTGACAATTAACGAGCACGATTGATGCAATCAGGGCCTCTGGGAAAAATAAACAGCCGAGCCCAGGGCGCTGCACTGTGCACGCTCGGCTCACTGGTAATGACATATGCACCGTGGCGGTTGCCATTTCGCAGCACCCTTAAACTCGCCCCGATCTGACTGAGCCACGTATGCAACAGCTGACTGCGCACGGGCCAGTCCGGCGGCGAGGCTTGCGTCATTCAGCTCGTTACCATCCCCAGAGCAAGCTTGAATTCACGCGGTCTTGACGTCCACAAGGTTTCGTAACTTGCAAAATTATAAAGTGCACAACTGTATATGTGTGGAATACGCGTGGATGCATACATGTATGGACAAACTCTACATATCATTTATCGTGGTTCGCTTGTTCACATTTACGCCGTTTTGCGGCGCTAACAGCTCCGCCAGCTGTTCAAATGTTGACGCCCACCGCCCGGGCCCCGAGCGGGGCGCCAAGGTCGGGGGTAGCAATCGCAACGGCGCTCCAGCCGTCAGCCTGCGCCAGCTAGCCCGTCATGTCGGCGCGGGCTGACGCATGCATCATCCCACCGCACGTGTTGCGGGCTGCCACTGGCGCACAGCCATCTCGAGCGCGCACTGGGCTACCGCGAAGGGCGACGCTATGAGAGAGTGTCCTCCAACGGCCCACAGATATGAAAGGGGAGGGGGGGGGGGAGCAGGCGAGCGGGCAATGATTCATCGTCGCTCAGTAGACTCTGTCTGCGGAAGAGTCAGCCAGCTCTCAAGCAGTGAACAGCCTTCGACCACCCTGCACCCGGCAGCGCTGGGATTACACGCACAAGGACGGAATTAAGTCAGCTGCCGGTAAGAAATCCGGCCCAGCATTCCCGCCATCTACCTTGAGTTGGTAATATTCCCTTACGGACGTGCATTGAGAGAGAAAGGACATTTCGGTAATAACAACCCAGGACTGACTGAGTTCACGCGCTTGTTTAAGCACGACGAGCACAAAAAGCACATACCAATGAAATAAAGCCCAAATGTTCCAATCCATACGTGCCACCCCACATTCCTAGTGCACCTCTAGGTAATTGTTTCAAATGCCCCTGCACTTACCCGTACTTTAGCCGTAAGCTTGCTCAGGTTATATACCTCGATTATCTGAAATAAAAACAGCAACGTCAGATACGGCGACTGGCACAAATTCATCCCGTCATTGCCGGCAGGCGGCCCAGGAACATAGCACGCCCGGGTCCGTTCAGCACCTTTGTCTGATAGCGCCGGCGCCAGCAGATGATATCCGCTCCCCTCCAATTGACATTGGACGCGCTCCCCGTCGACCGTCTCCTGACCTTCTGGGGCCAAAAACGTTCCGACAAAAACCCGCCCGCCTGACAGTCAGCTGGGCCCGCCGCCCGACGCGGCGGCGAGGACGGCCCGACCGGCGTCTGTATGTGTCCGTGATATTCAGCCCGTACCGAATCTGGACCGGTCTGCATACATGCAAACACCGCAGGGGCCGCCAGAGAACGACGTACACAAAGAGGTCCGCCCGGGTGCGCACATGACGACAGGGAACCGATCACAATATGCATGTACGGCCCGGGGGGCCCGTCGGAGTGCGCGTTTTAAGGGAGGACCCGTCAGAAATAGATGAAAATGCCAGATTGTAATGTGCACAAAGGGGTCCTCGAGAGAGCGCACATACCGACATGGAACCGATCACAATATGCATGAATGGCCCCGGGGGCCCGTCGAAGTGTACATTTTGAGGGAGGACCCGTCAGGAATACATGAAAACCACGGGACCGGTTGTCCGAAAACACGTGCTCGTGCTTCACGGGTCCATGTACAGCGGCGCTGTGAGCCACCACATCTATCAGAGGACAGGTCCACCACGAGACCCGTCCGAATGTAGACGGCCACCCCAGACCCGTCCGAATGTAGACGGCCACCCTAGACCCGTCCGAGTGTGGACGGCCACCTGAGGACCCGTCCAAATGTAGAGAGCCACTCGAGACCCGTCCAAATGTATGTGGACGGCAACCCGAGACCCGTCCGAACGTAGACATCCACCCAAGACCCGTCCAAATGTTGACGGACACCCGAGACCCGTCCGAATGTAGACATCCACCCAAGACCCGTCCAAATGTAGACATCCACCAAAGACCAGTCCCGGCGCGGTCACACAACCATCGGGTGGAAGCCTGCGCGCAGGTCGGCGCGAGTCCCGCAGCCAGGATGCTGCGTAAATCGATACGGGTCCCGGAACAGCGCGGCGCGTAGACGGGCACAGCCGGTCGGTGCGCGTCGCTGCGCAGCCGGGCAGGAGCAGGTCCGGTCCGCGCTGGCCCGGGACGGCCGCGAGCGCGCGCGTCGCAGGCGACCTTGGCCGGCTGCGCTCGGGCCGCGCCCTTGGCGAGGACGGACGTGCGTGATCCTGGCAAGACGCCGCGGGGAGCGGCGCTCACGCGCGGGGACGGGGATGGGGATGGGGATGGGGATGGGGATGGGGATGGGGATGGGGAGGGAGCGGGAGGGGGCGGACAGGCTACTGAGGTGACTCACCGTGCCGGGTCAGATGGCGCGCAGACAAGCGGCGCGCCAGGTGACAGCGGTCGGGTGGGCGCGCGAAACCACATGGCACGGATGCGTGATTGAACACGTGTAGTGGGACGCGTGGGGGTGGGGACGAGGGACGAATCACTGCGGTGACCGCCGCAACTGCGCAGCACAAACAACTGCAGGCGAGCCTACTGCGTTGTTGACGAACGCAGCTGCTGCGGCAGGCGGAGGCACACAACTTTCGTTAGAGCTTATGATGGATAACTGAGGCCAATTCAGCCCGCAGCCCCGCCATCGTTCTCCTAAATTGAACATTAGCGACGCTACCCGCATCCTTCGTTCGAGACCATACCCTCACCGAAATAACTACCAAAAAACAGCACGTTCGCATGTCGAAAAAAACATTGGCATAGCGGAAACCTCGGCGTTTCAAGAATTATCTCTATCAAAAAATAAAATGGAGCCTTCATTCTCAAGAGACTGTGTCCAGTTTGATACAGGTGCCTGCATCGCTCACGTCGTTGCTATCTGTGCGGACACGGATGGCTACCGATCGTCCACTACTGAACGACTGACGGCCCGTACGGATCGAGCCTGCCGATGGCTACCGATAGTCAACTACTGAGCGACTGACCGCCCGTACGGATCGAGCCTGCCGATGGCTACCAATCGTCAACTACTGAACGACTGACAGCCAGTACGAATCGAGCCTGCCGATCTCTGAGTGAAGCATTTCCAAAGTTGCCACCACCTCCTCACACACTGCATTATTTTCTATTGATGGGAGTTTTCTGTTCACGCGGTAGCAATTCTGCGAAGTTCGGACTTAAGCATGGACGCTATGGGATGCAAACATGCACGAGTGGTACTTTCACTGTGAAAGCGTCGATCCACAGCGCTTTAGTCAGAGCCAACGAGCAAAAGTCGCCAGATTTTAGTTGCGCCGGGTTTACTTGTGTTGATAAGTTGCCTCCAACGCTGAATTTTCAGTTTGTTCCACGGAAAAAACTGATTAGTTTTTAAATGGATGTTTGCCCTGAAGGCGGCATTTTATCATTATCATTTTCACATTTCACACATCACATTATCATTCTACACAGTTTTGAACTCAACATAAGACAAATGGGAGTGAAGTATAAACGACGATGCAATTGGCACCCCAAAACGTTCCTGCCGTACAACAGCAGTTCGCAAAATTTTGATCGGACTAATTGTCGTGGATCTCTTGCATTAAATATGTCTAACCTAGCTAACTATGCGAACCTCTCACGGTAAGCGACATATTCAGTGCACGGTAATCCGGGAAGAACGGCGGCCCCGAGGCTTAACCAGGCCGACCGAGGCCAATCCGCGAGATGAGCTGGGCTAACCACCGCTCAAACCCGTGACGCCGAACGCATTCAGCACGCAGCCCGTGAGCAGACTGGATCCGTGGCTTAGCCAGGCCGCCCCGCGGTCAATCCACGGGATGAGCCGCCCGCCAACACTCAACCCGTGACGCCGAACGCATCAGCACGCAGCCCCGTGAGCAGGCTGGATCCGCGGCTTAGCCAGGCCGACCGAGGTCAATCCACGGGATGAGCCGCCCTGCCAACACTCAACCCGTGACGCCGAACGCATCAGCACGCAGCCCGTGAGCAGCTGGATCCGCGGCTTAGCCAGGCCGACCGAGGTCAATCCACGGGATGAGCCGCCCTGCCAACACTCACCACCGTGCGACGCCAACGCATCAGCACGCAGCCCGTGAGCAGCTGGATCCGCGGCTCAGCCAGGCCGACCGAGGTCAATCCACGGGATGAGCCGCCCTGCCAACACTCAACCCGTGACGCCGAATCCATCAACACGCAGCCTGCAAGCGAGGCTGGCGCACATGGGTGACTCGGTGTTCGAATCACGTTCTCCGCAGGGCTTGTTGCGTGCGTGCCGAGCGCATCACCCAAGGACGATCGGTCCCGCTCACCTGTCCACTGTCTTCCGGCTCTTTGTCGCAGGGTCCTACGCAGGGATATAGCTTCCTACTCAGTTGGGGGGGGGGGGGGGGAGGGCTGGAGCCCCCTCAACTTGGGCTATAGCCCTCCCCCCCAATGTTGCGAAGGAAGTGGCCCGAATCTGAAGAGAAACCTGTTTTTTTTTGGCATACTTTGAGGGTAGTTTGGGGTCTTTTTTCACTGTTCATCCCGTTCCTATTTTTTTAAACTACGCCCGCGGTATTACGGGACATTAAGCGCTCGACGAGGCCGCCTCCGGGCAGACGGACCCCTTTTCGGACTGGACAGGAAGTTTCAAGGCCTTGCTCATAGCCGAGGCAATAGATATTACCCATCCAAGACCTTTTGGCTATTGAGTGCGCTGCTCGTGACCGCGGCGATCACCAAGGGCCGTGTCAGGACTGACCTTCAGATGACAGACCACGACCTTCACGGGACCGAACCGGCCAGCATGGGTCCCACCCAGCACCAACACAACCTGCGGTAGTCACTACAGTCTGCGTACCTTCAAGCGCTGGCCAACAGGGTCGAAGAGAAGGCGAATGCCATCATGGGTCATGTTTATCACCAGATCGTGCTCCAGCGGGCTCTGCAACAGACAGCGACAGAGTGCACGACTCGGTAGCTATGTCACACACGTGACGACAGAGCCCCCATTTGGCATCAAACATTGGCTTCAGAATGGCGATATGGCACTGATGCGGTGGTGGTATAGCGGTTAGGGCGCTCGGCTGCGGACACGCCAGTCTTGGGTTCAAGCCCCTGCCGCGCCACCGCATCCCACATGATGCCTAAGAAACATCTTAAAATCGCTCTGGCAGTTAGGGAGATGTAAAGCCCAAACCATTATCACCAGCATACAATGAGGCATTTAAACCTGGATAGCTTTCTACACTGAGAAGCACATCAGGATCATGGGAGGGTCAGTGGAACTGCCTTTCCATTTGAGGCCTGGTTGAGCACTTTGGTGCTGAATGAACCCATTTGTGGAAAGTCAATTGCCTCAGGTGATGATCTGTTGACACTGGCATCTTCAGCTAGTCCCGTGGACTCGCAGGTTCAGGTTTCTCCTCAAGTACTCCATCTATATTTCGTCATAATCCCACTCTCTTAAAACACACCCTAACAGACTTGCCCTAGCAATTGACCAGTGTACATATGTATACTCACAGTGTCACTGTAATTGATGTGGACATCTCGTATCACTCCGACCTGTTGCTGAATAACACAGACGGCCTGGGAGAAGTGCATGCCTGAAACATATAAAAAGGTGAGCTAAAGGATATAGTTATCAACAGGCAATCTTGAAGTAAAAACATCTATCACAAATTATCTGCTCTTCAGACATGAAGGCCCTTTAGCAAATGCAACTGATGCAGCTTTTTTACATAAAGGTTAAAAAAGATTTTCAGGAATGGCACCAAAAATTGTGCCTATAGGTGAGGAAACATTTTCCTTTCAAGGAGATCTCTGCTGAATAAAGGGTTTCTGTACAGCAAAAGGGTACCTTATAACAAAGGCCTGTCATACAAAAAACACCAAAGATGTATTTTACATCATACTGTGTATTTTACTTTGTTAGCCCCCATGGAGCAAACAGGCAGCACCCCAAGCTGTTTAGATGATGACCACACAAAACTCTACAGTATGTGGCTGAGGCCCTCTATGGTTAGGACAGAAGCCTTGCATCATGCCCTTGGATGCCATCATGCAGAATCCTTACTTTACCAGGATACCCCCTCCATGCTCCATGGCAGGACATCATTTTGGAAATCAATGGGGAAAAATGTTATTAGTCTCCTTGATAGCCCCACCCAATCTCACAACAGAGTGCATGCCCCTCTGCTCTGATGGGTGGGTAGCTACCATCCTTGTCTACTTTATAGCACTGCCCATGCAACTTTTTATGTTTAAATGGCACAGATGTCCCAAGTTTAGTCAAAATCTGACAGGTTGTGCAACCAGATTGTCGGGAGCAAGCCTGAACTCAAGCGTGCTCAATCTAAGTAGCATGTACAGCCCCTATATTCTGCAGATAAACATGAAACTGTTAGAAATATTAAGACAAATTCAAGATGGAACCTGATAACAAAGTTTAGTATGTTGTGACCATGTGCGCTTGAGTTGGGCTAAAATAGACACTGCTGTAATTGCATGTGTATCCCAACATTTCCTGATTGTTTAACTAGATATATTTCACACAGCTATTGCACATACCTGACTGTGCACAGGGCATTTGCACATACCTAATCTAGGCAGCTTCGAAATAAAGCACTTCAGTCTTGCTGCTAACGAAAGAGAGTAGCCTAAGCCAAGGGAGAGAAATGACAAAGAAAGCATGCCACTCAAAAATGTGGATTGTTTTCTGCTAAACATTACACAAGAGCCAAAACATCTTACCTAGAACGAATTCCCATCGTTCATGGGACAGACTACTTTCTGGGACGACTTCCAGATCAAGCATTCTTCAGAGCTGTAACCGAATATAACTCAGATACAGCCCACAGGGTACGTAATCACTGAACTTCTACCCTGCTAGCCGCGCCCACTGCCGCGCACAGCCGTGCCTTTGTCCCGTAACCTTCAACAGCACCGACCCACTTCGACCAGCTGACCAAAACAAAACAACAGAATTGCGTTGTGACGCTAGGCAATGCTACCAAATTCTAACGGGTAAAAGTCACCAGCACGACCAGGAATATCACTAGATCCTAGTAGTTCTGAGGTTTTATGCGCTGTCGCCGCCAAACCGAGATCTCAGCGTGTGCATCGACTGACGATTGAAATCGCTGAAAACAGCATCCCTTTGTGGACAAATGGGGTCTGAGTCGATCTACGCAAGGTCACAGGTCTGTGTATATCAACTCAGATTAATATCGTCACCTTTGCGCATGCGCATTCAACTATTTTTACCGTTGCAACGCAGACGCCGGCCTGGACAGCCTCCTTTCGACACGTAGAAACAACGGCTGCCTCCCCCCACCCTTCAGATTTAAAATGCGTTCAGCTTGTCTATCTGCTGCATTCAACATGCATGCCAATTTACTAAGTGTACCAGTCATCTTCCTCAAATCGCACTGGACGAAAGTTTCAGCATCTGTACTCGTACACATCGCGAGGCAACTCTACGCGGCGTGGCTATTCTGAACCTGGTTTCAAACAATGCATAAAACCATGGTTCAACGGATGACGCTCAAGAACAATACAAAGCATACACGCGATCATGCGCGGTAATATAAGCCGTCACCCAATCGGTGCCTGTCTATCTTCATATCATGTGGTTGGATGTTACGTGAGGGGCCAATTGCACAGATTTGCACGGATTGCCCGGCAAATCACTAGTTGCGGCCGCGATCGAGCAATTAAGCCATCACCACCCAGACTCGGAGCGCATCAGAGGAGTCGCGAGCCGATCATAATGTCAATGATCACCATGTCATTATGTTGAGGCTATCACGATAGTGAATGTCATGCATGTTGACAATGTTACGAACGAGTGACTCGGGTTCGGATGTCTTCAAAAATTTCCTGAGAAAGGTGAGGTCGTGGAGCGACTACATATTTTTAGCTGGCAGCCACCGAAGTTGCCGCAGAACATCCCTGATATAGTCATATTTCCTTCGTCCGGAAATAGCTACGACTGCGAAGTTTAAAAGGTTCTGCAGTCGGCCTAGCTGAGTACTTTTGCTACTTCCGTAAATGGTGGTCCAGTATCGGATCAGCCATACCACGCCACGAGCCGCCCCACCCGCGTGACCGGAGCAGACTGTGGCGGGCTCACGCGTGTCGATTTGCATCCTTCATGGGGGGCCACTGCCCCCCCCCCCCCCTACCCAAGTCCATTTTGGTGGCCCAACGGTGAGTTTGGCCCCATGAACCTTCTGGAGCCTAGGTATGCACATGCAAAACATTAGAATTGAAAGCTTAAAAATATATTGAGTTCAAAGGTTTATCATGATTTGTCAACAGGCAAAACAAAGTACAAATGCGATGTGATGTTCAGTTCGGTGCGGCTGACGGAGGTCGTCAAACTTCAAGAGGTCCGCGTTCGCGCCACGTTTACTGGAGCGTTTTCTGTTTTTGCAGCATTTTCGTGTTTTGATTGCGTAGTTTCTATGTCTGGTTAATTCTGGTCCAATGTTGTGCTATTCTCTGAGAGTTTTGGCATTATTCAGCGATATATCAAGTGTTATCACCTGTAGCAAGCTGCGTTCGCCACGATATTCTGCTACGTGTTATCGGAGAATTCAACAATTCGGTCGAATGTAGATAAGACAGTAGTAATAGCCGTATTCCTCGTGGAAAATCCAGGAAGATAGAAGGAAACACGCGTTGGTATTTCGCCAAAATGTTATTATCGTAACGAATATCAGCAGACTAGTGGTCTTCGTTTCAATATAGGTATGTCGCCGAAATAGCAGCGCACCTATCTCCCAATTTTACTCTTTTTTACAAGGAATGAGGCTATTGCTATTGTCTTAGGTTTTGTGTATAATGTTCCTCGCAAATGCACTTCGCAACTTACGTAAAGCAGTCGAACATTGGCACTAAAATACACGATTAATTTACAAGCCGCTGCGTGCGAAAGAACCTTCGAAAAGAGCCGGCCTCCACTTCAACCTGAATATTCAATGACAAAATTACGAAAACCCGACGATCAACATCATGCAACTAAGCCAATAGCGCTAATCGTCCGACAATGATCAGCAAAACAACACCAGACGCTTCGCACATGCCCATCACGAATGCTGCGTTGCAGCCTGAAGCCCGGCTTGCAGCTTCCTGGCAGGGTATTCCGTGACCTTAAGCAGTTGCGCACATCAGCTTCACTCTTTATCCCCAAGCCACGCACGTCCAACAACATCCAAAGCTGCATAGCATTAGCCCTACCGACATTGACTCTACCATATTAACCCTACGGCGCCTACCGACACGTCGTTCTGATCATCGAGGCCTAGGAAAATTAGAATGATACCTAACTACGGCATCTCACGGCGAGATAGGACGAGGAAGCGTACTGGAGCAGAAGTGAAGTTTCCTATTCAGCTCAGGCAGGCTCAAGTTTCATAATTTTGAATCGTTCAAAACCGGAATTACATTGGTGCTGCGTTTGAAAGTTGCTTTTTTGTTGGTGGAGGCAACCCCTCGAACGTAGATCATCGTCAGCATCGTCCGGACTCAAGAGGTAGTACGACTGGCTGAGCGTGGGTGAGCTCACTGAGCACCGAGCATGTATGCAGAAGCATAATCCCATGGCCACTGAAGAGCCAGCTTAAATACTAACGCCGTTGCAATCAACTCACATTGCGCATAACATTAACATGACGGGTATTTTGTTCAATTGAATGACATGGTGCGTTCAAACTGAATCGGGAGAGGGGCACTTTCCGTTCAGAGGCACAGAAACTTGGAACAGTGTACCCCAAAAGTGCAAAGACATTCCCAACGGGAAGGCATCTGCTTAAGCGTATTTGGGCCGGTTAAAGTTTGGTGTGTCAAGAACGTGCGTATAAACGGGTTACGATAAACACATTTATGCTGAGCAGACCATTCTCTTAAATATATAACTGAATAATCAAAACATTACCTAAGCACCTAATAGTACCTTCTACGAAGATTTTGCATCGCAGTTTGCAATGGAGACATGCAGCTGCATCCTTTCTGTATCACCAACGTTTTATGCTTTTGAGAAACTGATACAAACTGCCGGACTTCCACATGCAACTGCTGTGGATAAACACACTGACTTTAAAAGCGCAGTGAATGTTGATATATATATATATATATATATATATATATATACACATGTATTGTGGATAACCAGAACAGGGGAGGAAATCCTAAAGATTTTTCGTACCCGTCATCTTTTGGCAGCCTCAATGGCTCTTGCAAATTTCAATCATTTAGAAAAATCGACACCCATGGGTAAGCTACGCCTTCAAGACTGAGCCCACAGAGTATGCCTGTATATCGCCGTACAATGTCGTCAGCGTGTCCCGAAAATGCCACGCGCTAGTCCAATATGGCACACAGTTTCCGCGCAGTGGGAGTACCAGCAATATTGACTCCTATGAATTGAATGTTGATGATAGGAAGCCACTGAATGTTTTGACAAGACCCAAGAATAATGACCTGAGTTTTTTTGTGCATTGTTTTTATCCCCTTTTGGTCACACTACCGAGACAGATACACCAGATTTTGTTTCATGGAGTTAACAAAGGAGCCCGTGCCGTCGGGTCTCCCAGACACAAGGACCTGGGTGTCGTCCGCATATTGCACAAAAGCTAAGCCGTCTTCACCGAATGACAAGTCATTACCATAAATCGAATACATCGAGGGTACCAAGGCGGACGCTCGGCATGTGCCGATAGGGTTCAGCAACGAACGAGAAGTCACGTGCCCACCACATGCCGTCCGAACTCGAACTGGCTGGTAATGGTCTGTCAGGTAGCTTTTAAACCAGTGCTCGCGTACACCGCAAAGCCGAACCTTACGGGGAAGTTGGTCCGGTGCAGAATAACATCGAGACATTTGGACAAATCCAGGAGACAGAGCAGTGCAACTTTTCTCTGGTCCATGGAAGTAAAAACCTCGTCAGAGTTTGGAGCAACAGTTTTAACATAGGCCACCGTCTTTTAACCAAGTTTTACCAGTTTTAATAGAAAGCAGCGCAGTGTCAGTCGGGTGATTTACGGGAAGGCATGGGTATAGGAACAGACATGAACTGAGCCAGTGCCACCGCCCGTAGAACCTGATGCAATACCAGTGACAGAAGACGTAGATAAAGCTAACCTACTAGGTGACTTTTTTGCCAATCACAACCCATAACTGACGACCTACCTGTACCCAATACCGCGTTTGCGGATCCACCACCCACGTTAGATGGCATAACCATTACAGAGGATGAATTACTGAACGCACTCAGCTCTCTCGATCCAAACAAATCGTGTGGTTCTGACAATCTCCCAGAAAAAAGTATTAGGTGTAACTGTTATATTCTTATTATTATATTGATACGGACTGAACTCACTGAACTACCGAACATGTCGCTAAGCCAATGCACTTTTCCTTTCAACTGGAAAGAAGCAGAGGTTCATCCCATTTTCAAAAACAAAGGGTCAAACTGGGATCCTGCTAACTACAGACCAATCAGTTTACTTCCTTGTGTGTCAAAAATTATCGAAAGAATTATCTTTAATAGTACCTATCAACACCTGATTCAGAGTAGGCTGATCCCTAAGAAACAAAATGGATGCCGTCCAAAACCTTGCGCACAAATTGAGCTTGTATATTTACTTAACAGTCCTTATGCAGCTTTGTACCGAGGCAGTAACTTTGCAGCCATCTACTTGAGCATTAGTTAATACTTTGGCAATATATGGTATAAGGGACTCCTTCTCAAGTGCTAGGACTATTGCGATTTGTCAGGAACTCTCCCAAGTTAGCTAGAATCATATCTTTCAGACCACAAGCAGAAAATCAAGGTAGGCAACGGTTTAAGCACCTCTGGCACAAAACATACTGGATGCCCGCAGGGGTTGGTTCTGGGGCTTCTCCTTGCGCCTAGATATCTTAACGACCTAACCGACGAGACTGACAACGACATATTGATCTTTGCCGAGGATACCACACTATACACAGCACACTCACACGACCCGGCGGCCACACAGGCGTCACTCCAACACGACTTACATAGCATACAAGATTACAAGATTTCGGTAAAGACCGGCTCATCACGCTCAATGCCACGAAGGCAATGCAACAAACATTCACCAACAGAAACGCACATAACCCACCGCAACTGGCCTTTGATGGCTAAGGGATCCATTCCGATACAACCCACGACCACCTTGGCCTGACGATATCTACTGACTTGCACTTTGATCAATACGTTAATGACACTCCAAAATCTCCAAAATCAGTACAGCCCATGGGCTTCTCTACCCCCTATCGTGACTTCTGCATCGAAATATTTTCCACGACATATACACGGTTTGCATTTTTTCTTTGTTTGATTATGATGACGTAGTATATGATGGCATTTTGACAACCAGCGACTCCCTCCAACTTGACGATCACAACACAGAGCAGCGGGACTAATCCCCTATACACTCTACAGCCATCACTCGCGCACTGCTGGACAATCTAGGATGGAACACTCTCGAGTCACGAGGAAACCTGCCCAGACTGACGCTGTTTCACACCCTCATCCATGACAAACATCATCTGCCAACAAACGTCACTGCACTTCTACTTGACACACGAACATTTGCAACAGGACATTCACTAGACAATGCAATGGCACATTACCACCGAATAGAACTTCAACATGCCAAAACCCCTACGTTTCATCAGATACGAACGGATGGAACCAACTCTCGCTTGAGGTGTCATCCCTCAGTCTTCCCGTTCCTTCAAACGGGAAATGTACCAGCGCTGCGGTGTGGCTGCGACTCCAATGTATCACAGCTTTGGATTCGAGCTTGGTAACATCCTAAATACTAGCCTGAGATTGTGAATGTCAGACCCAAATGCTCACATGTTCCAAATTCAAAATCCAACCACACTTAGTCGCTCTTGCTTGTGTGGCTATCCGTATGAAGACCATACACACTTTGCATTGAACTGTCCGCGCTATCATGAATTCAGAATTTCAACGCCACATATCACAGATCGCATCATTCCAAACCTTTCTGAGCTCACCCACAACGATCAACTCAGTATATGTCTCAGACATAACGGTCCACAAAATTGCACCGGGCAGCAGACAGCAAAACTTTCTAAGCATTCCTCCTTCAAGCCAAACGATTCGCCTAAGAACTTCCAGCGGGCGCGGGCAGCGGGCGGGCGACTGAGTGGCGTTACCGCGCCGGGCGTCCGCCGCCGGCCGGAGACGGCTATATGTGTAAACCAGAGCGGCGGCGCACGCCCGGCCCGTCTCAGCTTGCAGTGAGGACGAATGGGCGGTGGGCCGTGGCCCCCGGTGGCGACGACGACCACATTCTGTCATCGTCAGGAGAGGCGCTCAGAGTAGAGCGTTCCGCTCATGCGCTATTCCACGCATCATATCATCCACTGCTTCATGTCCATGATAGAAATTAAACACCAATTATTCCGGGTCGCAGAGATGTGTCCGTAGGTAAGTTTAGTCCAACCGTCTCGCGGACAACGTCCGCCCCGATAATTCAGTTGGTTGGATAACATGCATTCTAATCCATCAACCAGTGGTGGAGTGGGTTTGAGTCACTTTAGGTGCTCGTTTTTGACCTTGACAAATAGGTCTGCAGCCGGCGTCAGCGGTCGCGCTGAAGGTCAGGTGACGTCAGTTCTCTCCCATTTTTCAAAACGTTCCTACGCCTATGAGCATTTCCTTATCAGCTATGCACAGATAAAATGTTTCATGCAGCTTGCAGCACTTGCAAACGGCCATCATTTTAACCCGCGCCCGGCCGGGAATGGGCAGTTCACTTCTCTTCTGCGGTTTTCGAGCGCAGGTCAAAATGAACGCTTGCAGCAGCAAGAAACTTTCAGTATTTGTCCACATATCAAGATGGCATTCTTTGTGCATATTTTAAGCTTTGATCTACCAAGATCAGTGACCTAGGTCAGGTCAAAAAGGTCAACCTTGAAAATATTTGACCATACAGCTTGTTTGTGGGTCACTGCTCAAACTTGTTGCATTGATAGAACACGATAGTACCTACAGTTTTTTTGTCCAATATTTTTTGAAAACGTAAAGCCAGTTACCTACAGTCAAATATCTTTCTGCTGTTTTTGGTAAATGATAAAGTTTGTACTATTTAGGAGCAGTTTTTGTTTGAAAAACATTAAAAGAGCACCTACTCACGTGCACATCCATCATATGACCACTAAACACATGACCCTGGCACAGGCCATGGCCTACTTCCATGGGTGCCTTCTGCAAAGCATATGCTGAGTTCAAAATACGAATTTGACAAGTCATTTGGAAGCAGGATTCGAATACTCCCCTGAAGCATGTTGCGATATAATTATAATGCATAACGAGATCACAGAAGGTCAGGTGAGTACGCTTGACGACATCATTCGCCAGCTAGTGGTGTAAATTTGGTTCCACCCACTGACACTCGAACGTTTTATTTCACAATAACCAAAATGCTGCTGTGTTGATAATGACGTGTTGGCATGTCGAGAACGTCATGCCAGCGTGTCGTGTCGTGTGTGTCAACTGGATGCGATAGCCACATGTATCGAGGACAATCCATTCCTGGGAATACCTACATGAATAAATACATCTCAGATTGCCTAAGCGCATGATGATAAATTGTAGGAAGATTTTACACTTCAGCATTTAAGAAAGTGTTACGACTGAGCTCCTTTCTTACAAAACTGGTGCGTTATAAAAAGCTGCTGCAAGCTGTCAGGCCTTTATATGTGATTTCAAGGTTATGAAAGGGATACACAAGGTAGATCTACGAGGAACACTGGATATTAGGCCGAGATTCAGGGAAAAACAGTTTTAATTAGCAAAAAGTAAGAGTGGGACTATGAAGAGGCCAATGCCATTCAACCAGAGAGTAGTGAGTCATTGGAATATACTGCCAGGCGAAGTTGCAGGAAACCCTTTCTAGCGATATTTAAATAGTGTTTGGGCGGGGTCTATCGGTACAAGGATCTCATTTATAGCTAAATGCAGGCAGGTCAGGTGGTGATAGTGTCGAGGATCTGTGCGGAACCTGAGGTAAGCCAACCTCGATGGGATTTGAGGCTCTTTGTTGGCATGATGTCTTTATATATTTATTATGTCGCGGATACACAGATAGTCTTTAAAGATGCAGGCATGGATTGTAGTGAATACCCAAAACGTAAGTAGGCCAAATCAGAGAAGTTTTCGTACCTGTCGGTCGCTTTTGTTCACAACTCTACCCCCCCCCCCCCCCCCCCTCCGCCTGGGTCGTTTCCAGGAATCGACACCCACACTGCCGATGCAAGTTTTGTCAAGAAAACAATAGATAAACTGTGATTTGCAGCGCTATATTTGTTAGCGTTGAGGAGAACGTCATACAGTGAAGTTTGGCTAGTGTCGGCTGGGCGCTTCTTATGTATTTCCAAGCTATGTATTGGGCATATCTTTATGAGACATATTTCGAAAACCCTAAAAATATGGTATTTTGCAAAAAACTACACCGGTTCACCAAGCTCTGCATCTTATGGCACACCATAACAGTGGGCAGTCGTCCGCTTACTAGAGCCAATCAGGTTATCTCCAAAAACCGCTGGAAAGTCACTGGCGCCGACCAGCCTCCAGCGAGCACAGCGGTTACGAGGCGATGACACTGCCACCTATATGTGTCGATGCGCACGCCACCTCCCCAACAAATCAAACCATTTGTAAACTTGGCTGTTCGGTTCATAGATGACGCGGTGAGTCTCATGCTAAGAAGATCGCAATCAGCAAAGTGCAGATGGTTGCTCGATCCAGTTGCAGCTCGCCGCTTATATGTTAACAACTCCAGCCACCTTGTAACTGAGCTATTCCGCATGACTGCAGGTTTTCTAAGCAGCCATTGAAAACTGGGTTGGATGTGTTTTGTGCAGACCCAATCGGCAGATTTTGGTGAAATACAGCTTGTTTTCAATTAAAAAAAAAATGCTGGGCTGCCTTGAATTTTCCGAGACTGAAAAGACCAGCAAAAGGTTTTTTTGGTTCATGGCCTCGTGGAAATACACAAACAGGAAATAATGGCGCGAAGGAATTACAGGATACGATATCGGGGATCATAAACTGTGGGGACATTACGTGGCGGCTTTGCATAAATCAGTTTCTAGCCGTCATTCTTCTTACACAACGCACCACAGAAATGCCTTGTGACTGCTGACATCACATCACCAACAGGCAGATAGGCCACACGGCACATATTCTCTCTGCAGCGCTAATTCACCGCCTCGTCTTTGACAGCGTCCTACCAGGTCTTGCTGTCTATCTCGTCGTAACGGGCGGGAGAGATCCCCCCACTCCGTTTAATAACTAAGAAAAACAAAGCGATGTGATAAACATCACTGCAATGTCTGCTATGCGCACTTTCAATGGTATCCAGTTTTCGGTTTTTTGTCAACGAATGACCTCTCAAGTCACATAAATGACCTCCCAAGTCACAAAAAGGACCAAAAGACAAGCCAAATCATGGAAAAAGGCCTCCCTAGCTAGTGCACCAGACCTACACAACGCAGCAACACAACGGGTGCGCCATAGACCTCCACTGTGTCTTGGCCATAAAATGTTGCCTCGCTGGATCTCGCCAGGTGTACCTTTGACCTCCCAGATTGCAGTCCATTTTCGCGCGGTGAATATCGGTGATATATATTAATGAACTATTTGTCCGGAAACAAGGTATTTACATTAAAATAAAGCAAAACTGTTTTGAGGTCGATTCAGCACAAAACAGACTGGGAAACGACTGAGGTCAAAAAGGGTTATTCGAGGTCAATCGCCCTACTGAACTCCGGGGTCCTGTCTCCCATCTACATACTGGAAATTAAGTTTTATTCACATGCTGGCGCAAATAGTGTAAATAACGTGAGAAATCAAATTTTACTCGCATAATTATGATAGCGGCGCACTACCGCCCGCATTTTCCCGCTATATCGGAAAAGTGGAGGGAGTGGCTTAAAGCCCCAGTAGGCTAAAAACTAATCCTCACGACACCCTGCTTGCCTGGGAGCATGCTGCAGCTGGCAACCCCTGAGTCGGTCTCACGGCCGCCCTGCCCGGCACCAGCACAAACCCCGCACGTGGCTACCTTTGTGGGATAAACTTCTTCAACGGACATCTTCCTGGTTGACACAGCATTACCCTACCACTCAGCTCTCTTCTTAATCCCGAGTAGTTCTTAAAGAGATCGTGCACGCTTTAAGAGATGCTCCAGACGCTTAGAACTTCTCACGCAAGCACAGGACACAGTAACTAGTAACTGCGCTGGCTGATGACTGTGGACCTGTAGTCGCGCACCATATGCTCTGCGTTTGACCTAGAAGGTGCGCGGCCCGGACGAGCTGGAGACCTTAGCCGGCGAGACCATGTGGGCGTCGGAAGCCTGTAGCCGACGCACGAGGCAGGACGGCAGTCTATGTGTGCCTAAGCCCCGCACAGAGATAACGGAAGCGGCTTTGTAGCCGCGCAGAGATAACGGAAGCGGCTTTGTAGCCGCACAGAGATAACGGAAGCGGCTTTGTAGCCGCGCAGAGATAACGGAAGCGGCTTTGTAGCCGCGCACGGCGCCAGTACAGCTGGCTGCCGCCGGATCCGCCCAGGCTGCCCCCTCTCGGACCCGCCCCGCCTCCCCCCCCTCTCGGATCGGCCGCGGCTCCCCCCTCTCGGATCCGCCCCAGCTCCCCACCCCGCTCTTTCGTCGCCACTTGAGACGCCTCCTGTGCACGGACATGGATTAATGTGCAGCAAGCCCAGCTTGTTTGCCGTCTGCTGCTCCGATGGTACGGTTTAAGTTCCAGAACCTCCGTATAGCGTTTGCGAATATTTGTGGGTGTGCCATGTGACAGCCAGTGACCTCATGCTTAATCTTCTTAACGCGAAGCCGCGATAGCCACAAACATATTGTGGATGGTCCAAAGTCATGTCAGGGACTGATCCATGCTTTTCGTGATGCTTTCATGAATCCGCTCGCTACAAGGTGTTATGCGGGATGCCATCATTACGTAAGGTGTACACGTTATCGATGATGAAGCTACGCTAAATTAGAGTCCTATCGACTCGACCTTGTCCTAAATCGCAATCTTCTACTTATTATACATCGCCAGTGTCTTACTCCCGCTTCTAGCTGTGGCGAGGATCTTTCGACATTTGAGCAATCTTGACAATAAGCAGCATGCCAGAAATACCGACCAGTCAAACGGATGTGACAAGGGCCACAAAAGGTGCGTTGGAGCACGTCGGAGCACGTCGTATGAAATATGTGGATAGGCGCCGCATGGATGCTTTCCGCGAAAAATGAGTCTCTCTGCGGAAATTTGCTTCTTCTATTCACACCATTTTACAGCTTGAGTAATGATCACGCGATTCCGGTATGACTTTTCTTAGCGACGAGCACAACGGCCACTAGATGTGTATGAGGGTATATATATATATATATATATACATATATATATATATATATATATACATATTAATAATATATAGCATAAAATTATAATTTGAGCCGTCGAACCAAATCGACAAATATTGCTCTTAATAATTAAACAGCCTGACAACCACCCATCGTAGCTTTCTGCAGTTCTCAGTAGCAGGCACACCAATCCTTTAAAGCTATAATAATATTTATGATGTATTTGCGGGCAAACATTTCAATAGCGCCCTGCAACCAGAGTTCTGAGTACCAATACGGATGAAGTGGACAATGTTATATAATATTGGACGTTCCAAACATTTGCTCAACACGGATCGAGACTTGAAACATGTTTCAGAGCGCAGAATATCAGCAAAATAGAGTCAATAAGACCTGCCAGAGCAAGGGGCGTGCGACTGCACTGGCGCACATTTGTGCCGCTGTGCACAGACGATCCCTCGCTGCTCAAATACGGGTCGTAGAGCTGCCCGCGATCTACCGGATCCACCAACGAATGTGCAACCGACCGCGCAGGGCTGTCAAATGTGCCGTCTGCAAACGTTTCACATGATGCTTCAGCTGGATGCTGTCCTAGCTGTTGGCGCGGTCCTGGTCCACCGGATGGTGACCAATGTCGTATAAAAACCGATCTCGTGCGTAAGTTAAATCACGCAGTTGAGTGGCCAAGTAGGTGCGATCCATGTCCACCAAAAAACCGTGTTTTGCAGAAATGTGTGATTGCTTCAAACAAAGTGGATACAAACTGGATGTCCAAAATGTGCAGGACAAGCACCCGACATTTCGCAACTTCTACCACACCTCCACCAACTCACTTTTCGTTAATAGGTCATTGCCACTGGATGCATGTGTAGAAAATGATTAAAATTGATTTCATAACTCTTTATTGACGGTGCTGCTGTGGCATGACATCGTGCTGTCATCAGACGTAACTACGGCTGATGTTTCACGAGGATATGTTTTTCAATATGCCCAAAGGTGAGACACTCACTTTAACAAAATGCTTCAAGAAAAGAAAGTTGTTTTTTAAGACCCATGTTACCCGCTGAATTTGGCGTTGTACGGCTCGGGCGACAACAGATTCTTGCCTGATCAAATTTTCTGAACTTAATACCTTCTTGGGTGGTGCTGCAAACAGTGATGTTTCCTTTCTTTGATTGCAGGTGTACATCCGACAAAGATCAGATGAATATGAATGCATATACGCCAGGCAAAACGACACACCGCATCTCATGTTTGCACACGGATCCACTTCGCCGTGCTGATCATGACCGCTAATGACGGATCGCTCATACACCGACCATCCGCCACAAGGCAAGAGAGAGAAATAGAGCGAGAGAGATGAGAGAGAGGAGAGAAGAGAGAGAGAGAGAGAGAGACAGGAGAAAGAGAGAGAGAGGAGAGATAGAGAGAGAGAGAGAGAGAGAGAGAGAGGTGGCGATAGAAAGAGGAATAGCGCGATCTTCTCGTCGTCGAGCGACATCTCCGCGATTCTCTCGCTCTCAGCTCTCTCGCCTTCTTCTCTCTCTTCCTCTTTGCTCTCTCTGCTCGCTCTACTCTTCTCTCTCTCCTCGTCTCTCTCGACTCTCTCTCTCTCTCTTCACTCTTGCTCTCCGCTCCTCTCTCTCTCTCTCTCTCTCGCTTCTTCTCTCTCTCTATCTCTCTCTCTCTCTCTCCTCTCTCTCGCGCTCGCTGCTCTCTCTCCTCTCTCTCGCTCGCGCTCTCTCGCTCTCTCGCTGCGCTCGTTCTCTCTCCTCTCTGCTCTCTCTCTTCTTCTCTCTCTCTCTCTCTCTGCTCTCAATCCGGTCTCCTCCTCGAGCTCTCTCTGCTCTCCTCTCTCTCTCTTCTCTCGTCTCTCTCTCGAGAGAGAGGATTGAGAGAGGATGACGAGAGCCGCGGAGGGAGATGAGAGGAGAGAGAGAGAGAGAGAGAGAGAGAGATTCGAACCAGGACATAGTTCTCTTCCCAACGGCCACGGGTGGAGTCTCAGCAGCGACCGAACACTTATTTGGAACGTTTTATAACAAGGCTTCGAGGTGTTGTTGTCACCCCCGCTGGGCAAATTTACTCGCGGCATGAAATTTGTGACCTTTAAACCCGGTCAAATCGTAAACACTCCCGGGATATCGTATTTTACGCGGAAGATTCAACAAATCACCCGAGAATGCCGCGTATCCATCATTTCCGATACGATTATGACGCGCGCGAGCGCTGGGGCCGGCGGCGCTCCGCTGCGCGCGGTTTTATTTGGAGCTGGCGCCGGTCACAGGGTTCAGGGCGGCGCGGCGCCGCCGACAGAGCCGATACGGCCGCGCCGGTAGGGGGCGCCGTGCTTTATCGCACGGGCCCGCCGCTGGTCAAATAGGCTGTGCGATGGCGCTGGGAGGCGGCGATGGCGGCCCGGGCGCCGCGCGCGGGCGCTAGCCCAGCGGAGGGGCACGAGGCCCGTGCGGAAGGGCCATGAACACGGGATATGGGGGGGGGGGGGCAATGGGAGGCGACTTCCGTTGGGTGATGGCACGGGTAGCAGCGCGTGTAACATGAACACTCAATCTGACCTCATCATATGATCCACGGGTGCACGTGCGGCACATGTCCTCATGGATGCGTACTTCTGCTGTACGTGCAACGTGACATTATGATCCTGATTGCCCGGCTAGCTGGCCCAGAAGGCCGATCTGTCAACTGGGGCTGCCATTTATAAATGGTTGGTTCGATCTTAGCGTATATACCAGACAAAGGTAGTTCGACTTCAAAAGTGGCCTTGTGCTCACACGACGCAGGTCCCTGCTACCGATTTGCTCTCGCATTCGCATTGCATCATTTAAGCTATAAAGTCACGGCGGCGAACTTGAGTCAGATGGAGTACTCGAGTCTTTCAGATATTTTCAGATTTAGTGCAAAACCTGTAGTACCATGACCGAAGCGTTCTTATACTGGGCTATGGACCTGCGATATACCATGGGGTAATGGTTAAAAAGGGAATCCCACCACTTTTGCGCTTTTCAGTTATTGTTACATCAGACGCGTGCGAGTTGATCAGTAAAATCAGTTTTCTCGACGTCCCATTGAACAGCTCAGGGTTTCGATTTGAAGTAGCCGACCCTGCAGGAGAAATCTCCTTCGACCGCATGCTCACTGTTATGAAAGTAGTGCATACCATTTGCATTGCCTTTTCCAACATGTATGTTCTGTGCTGCTTGCAACACACCAATGTGCCAACATATTTGCGCAAGAAAGGCTACGAAAGCTTAAAAGACTCTGCTAACACAAAAACGTGTGAGAACATGAAGCTGTTACCCCTCGAATTCAACTAAACCCTGAATTCCGGCTCTAATTTCTTCCCTACGGCGTTTACCAAAGTGTCTCTTTTTGAGGCGCACTTTGGCTTTGGGCATGAGAGTATCACATGGTCTATGTGACGCACTGGTTCGAATTTCAAGCAACCAGCTTCTCAGTAGCATGCATAAGGTTCCTTACGTTTTAAAAGTAACGTTCTTTTATTCGCACAGTGGAGCTGTGCACGGTTGTCATAACGACGGCAGTCGTGACAGCAGGGAAAAAGCGTGGTGCTGTTACAAAGCGTTGACAGCGTAATTTGAACTCGACAATGGCTAACATTTATATCCGTGTTATGCCCTGACTGTGCTGCAGTGACACAACCCAGTGATATTGTTAGACGTAACAGGCTCCAACGTTTCACCAGCGTATGCTTTTAAAGTATGCTGCAAAGGTGGGGCACGCCGTTTAAAGGACGTTGTAGAGCAAACATTGCTTATATTGACATCACTCGACGTTTTAAGCTGAGCTTGTGCTTGTGTGCTTATGCCTATACTTGTGATCATAAGCTCGCATGTCCAAACCCATGGCCTTCATTGCCCACATCGTTACATGAAGTCCAAACCTTTTACTGGACGGATTTCTGAGGCCAGCATCCAGTTTACGTAGCGTTTGTTGCATGAGCCCTGACTCCACCACCCGACCATGAAATTCCTGATGGATGACAAAATTTTACGATCATAGCTTAACGTACCGCAATGCTCGGCACGGTCCGTTGTGCCCTTTAATGTCATCTGACCTTTAAGGCCTATGAAAAATAAGTTGTAACACGAGACATTTTGAACATGACGATGGAAGTCCGAAGATTCCAAACATGCACCGAAAATAGTTTCACATCTTTCCTCAAGTCCTAGAGAATTATTGACAACCACTTCCGACACCCAAATCAGCAGATGTGTATCTTTTACTTCCTACTTTGCTATTCCAGGATCGGAAACATTCTTAGCTATATGAAGATACCATCAGTTCCTTCCCTTTTTATTCAATCAAGCAAGCGATGAATGAACGCTGAAGTAGACATGGATGCGCTATGCATAATATGTACCTAACACAGTTACGAAGACTTAAACTTGCAGCCATGCCAGAAAGAAACGTGCGATCTTTAAGAGTCAATCCCAAAAGCCACGCAGCGTTTGGTCGTCGTGAGTAGCAGATACTCCCACACGTTCCGTACCATACAGACATGTCCATGGCGACGCAAGTGGCAATGATTGCCATCTCTATGTGCTATAGTTTCCAGTCAATAAGATTTCATGCCTTGTCCCTAATCACTTCAGACGATATCTACCACTAAAACTGCTTGCAGCAAAGTAAAATAGAATACAAACAAACTGAAAAGAAATCTCTTTTGTTCTCAATCACACCTGTCGGCAAGCTTGTCACTTCAATCATGCACGATCCTTTAACCAGGTTTCTGGTTTTCAAAAGCGCACGATGCCGGCAAGCTGCAGGGCTGCACACGACGTCTGCCTGTCGGACCGGGACCTGGCTATCCCGGCGACAGCCATGGAGATGTTCTCGGAGCCCCCGGCGGCCTGACAGCTGTCATTTCTGATCCTGGCCGTTGTCGAAGCCGCCCGCTCTTCGCCTGCCACTCTCGCGACTTCGCAGAAGGTCGCCAAATGAAGAAATTCTGCTAAGCAGGATCATGGGATCGGGGATTGCCGATCTGGAGGGACTGCGCCGCCGCCTCACAGGAACGCCCAAGGAGACCTGTCGCAGTAAACCATGCGCTTTGCGGGAGGACGGCAGCTGAATGGGGCTAACGCGGCCGCCACAAGTCGACAAGTAACGACAAACACCGTACGCCATATCCTCTACGGGGACAGCCGCGGCCTTGGTTCTGGTCTGGGCCGTTTTTTGCCGGCGGTGGCCGCCGAGACGTCTGCCATGCTCCGTGTGGCGCCTGCCGTCGCCCGCTCCGCCGACACCCCGCCCACCTGTCGCCGCTGCCGTCGCCGTCCGTCGCGAGGCCGCCTTCGGCTCGCGGGTTGCCCTCCCGCGTCGGTACCCGCCACCGCGCCGCGCTCGCCACCGCACAATCAACCGTAATGCGATAATGGCCGAACCGCACGTGTTGGCGAGCTCGCGGCCGCCTCCGGGCTGGTCGGCCTGGCGGCGACGGCGGCGCGCTCGACCTGGAACCTGCAGTGGCCGGCGATCGGCGGCCGCTCGCCGATCGACGCCCGCCGCTGGGACCCTTGCCCGGTGCCGCGCCGCGTAAATCATCGCCCCAAATAACACGGCGCTCTGCAGTACAAACAAGCGGACCCAGCCGCCGCCGCCGCGCCGCCGGGACCGGGCGCCGATTAGCTGGCCCGCGGAGCAGGCCAATCATACAATTACAGGGATGAACGGCGCCCGGTGCACGGCGAGCATACGAGAGCGTGACCCGAGGGCCGACTGCAGGGTCGCCGGGTGACCCGACCCGGCCGACCAGCGGCCTCAGCCCGCTCCGAGACGCCGCGCCGCACGAGGTGGCCCACTGCCGACTTCCGCGCTGCAGAGGGTGGTCGTCCTTCGGGATATTGGCTTGCCGCTGACGGATGTCTCGGGTTTTGGACGTTTTAACTTAACGGGCATGTAGTGTCCATGGATTTGTCAATTTGGCGGGAATAGCACGAGATACTGCGCTAGCGTCAGGCGTGGTTTTCACCAAAGCCGAACGCCTGCTGGCTGTTCAGCCTCATTGCGACTCGCCGATCGCCTGCTTTGGCGGCTGCCTGATCGAAGGTTGTCACGACGTCGACCCGGGCTCCCCTCCCAACGTGGATGACGTCCAGCGGGCGCGGAAACGGGCTCGGAGTACAGCGGCGCCCTGTCGTGGCTCGGCCGCGGCCGGGGGTGCCGCCATTCCGTCGGCATCACCCCTGACGGGGTCGGCGGGGTCGGGGTCACTCTGCCGTCCCTGGGCCGCCGTCAGCAGGCGGGAGTTCTGGCAGACAGCGGGTGTGGCGCGATGGACGTCCGAGCAAGAGGTGCAAGCTGTCAAGCTCTACTCGGTTTGATTTCTGGTTGCGATGGAGGGGGAGTGCAGGGGAGTTAAACAACTGCTGTGGCTTATCGAAAGGGAGACCTCGTCCCTCGCAAAAGCGAGTCCATCGCTGCGGTAGAGGGCTGTTTGTAAATTATTGGCTTATGAAAAGGATTTTCATCGTACCCAATGACACCATGATGTGATATCATGATGACACAATGACCACTTCATGCATTGCATTGCAAGACGACGGCTGTCGGTTTTCACAGCGCAGACGGTGCTTCAGACGAGACGTTGAGGCTCTGTGAGCTCCACATTTGATGTTTACTTGCTGTCTGTGCTCTGTAGCCGAACATCTTACTCTCACTCTCGTCTAGGGCTCTGTGCCTATTAGACAAGGGGAAGTACAAAAACCTTGGAATGTCCGCGCTTGGGTTTTGTTTGCGTTACAGCATGCGACGTTTCCTGTATTTAGGAGATGTCCCCGCAATTGCAACAATTCTCCCTTTGTAGCTCTCCCATCCGCATCAGTCAGCTGACTTTATGCCACTTTTTGTCTTCAGGATGATCTACAAATGAAGCATTATGATAATGGCAATGGATGACGATATCAACCCAACCTTGCCAATCCTTCACTTCAGTCATGCCCAATTCCCGTCACCCAGTCTGGTTGCATAATGAACAGTGCGACGGAGCGGACGGTACCCTTTAAATATATTTGAACTGCATGCATTGTTTGCACTTATTTATGGCAGACTCTGGGCTTGTATTGCATGGTAAAGAGACGGTTCAAGGTTAATTAAAGGCTAATTTTTACTTCAGCGGTCAGCGCTAACCCTGGAGGTATAAATGCGAGGAACTTGATAACCGAAAGAAAGTTTGGTCATGAATTTATATAAAAACAGCTTTGAGCACATTACTGGCATCTTGAGTAACACGACTTCATCATAAAGGAAAGAGGATATGATTATTGGCTGGCTGCTGCTGGAGGATCGCGCCAATGACATTTTGAAATAGTCACGCCCAATGAGGTGCATACGAAATACGGTTGGCGTGCCGTGGTGGAACGCCGCATGCAAGTTTCACATAAGTGTGCCTAAGCCCTCAAACCCATACAACCCTCCGCTAAGAAAGATCGACGCGGTATTACGTGCGGCAAACCGCGCATCATGCCACGGAGAAAAGGCAAATCGCTCACTGCTAAAGCTACCTGCGTGCAGCTGAGCAAGCTTAAAGCACACTATTTCGAGAGAGTTCCGCACCACCGCGGCACCAGCTCCGACACATCGAAGACGCAGGGAGGTTGAAGACACATGTCTTCTCGTTTTGCCAACATGAAGTTCGAACCGCCTGTCACGAGTCGGCCAAAAAGGAGGCTGCTGTCAAGCGCAAGTGGAACAAACTGAGCCGGCCAGGCTCGAAGGGATGTCAAAGGCGGTCAAAAGAGGCGAGGAAGAAACACCAACAAGGTTAAAATTTAGAAGATGGCCGGCGGTTGCCACGAAATGTCTATAACGAACATGCCGACTGACACGTTATGTAGCTATGTAGTTTTTCATGTCAGTCACCTTCTTGCCTTGTGGGTGATCCTGTTCCCGTGCACCATCTTGCACTTGATCCGTGTTCATTAAACCATGCCTGTAGCTACACCCGGCCCGGCCGAAGGTCAAATCCACCGCAGCCCGCGGGCCTGACCTCCATGCCTCCATGGTGCAACTTGTCCCGTCTGGATCACCGGCTCCAGTTCTTCCTCGTTGTGTCGCTCTGGACCCGGCTGGCGCTTCCTTTCGTATGCTAATCGTTTTGCCTCCCTAAATCCCGCCAACAACGGCAGACCACACATGAAAATCAGCCTTGGGCGGCGGTGTTTAACAAAATGGGCCGCAGTAATTGTAAAATGGGACAGGCTTACCAACAGTTTGGGCTAAACCAATTCCTCCGTTTGTGAACTCTAATTTGAATTTAGAAAGGAGGTGCGGACAAAGAGAGCAATGGGCTCCGGGCATGCACAGCACAAACCCGCCACTAATTTACCGCCTCGATGGCACAAAGTATCCATTAGTTTGGGAGCGGCGGCAAAAAACAACACACGCACGCCTCTCGTCGATACTGTAGATCTGCTGCATCACCGCCCGCCAGGGTTCTTGTTGCACGGAGAGACATAGCGACTCACGATCCGGCTTTGAGGCGATTCAGGGCGAGACTAAGCGGGATTCGGGTGGCGGAGGCGGCAGCCGGCAGACCTGTCGGGCCGGGCGCCAAACAAACTCATAAACGGCCGCCCAGTCGCGCTCCTCGCTTCCCGCCCGGCCGGCGCGCCGGCCGGCTTTCTTCATCGGGAAAGCCGTTTGCGCTAATGAGGTTAAAGTGTTAATTGAATGCTGATTTATGAAGTGTTCTATCGGGCAAGCGCGTTACGAACTGGGAGGAGGGCGTAGTGCCTTAATCTCGCGCTCCCTGTTTGAGCGATTCGTTTGAGCGCCCAAGTGGTGGTCCCGGCGGTGCGTTGTGGCGCCCCTCCGGCGGTCCGAACGGTTCGTTTGCTGCGTCCAAGCGGTGGTCCCGGCGGCTCGCTGTGGCGCCCCTCCGGCGGTCCGAACGGTTCGTTTGCTGCGCCCATGCGGCGGTTCCGGCACTGCAATCTCCTGGCGCACCCTTCGCACGCACCTTCCTTATAAATGGCCATCTGCGCATTCACCAGGTGTGTGCGAAACGTGACCGAAAACCCGACTGAGCCACCTGATTTATAGCCAATCTAATGTGCAAACATCAGGCGGCTGTATTTCACCTTGCCACACATCCGTCCCAGGGGCCGATCCCAGCGTGCCGCCAGGCCGCTCCGTCCACATACATATGCATTGTCGCCATAAATCGGCCGCTACTGAGATCCTTTTAGGCTACTCAGCATATAAGAAGCTTGCACAGCATTAGCAGCTATGCGCCCCGGACGGCCTTTTGAACGGCTGCAGGCGACGCTGCTCACCAGGCGGTGGTTCTCTGCCGTTGTTTCTACGATATACCAGCATCATCTTGACACGTACTCGGGTGTCCTTGCCATAAAGCAACGCTTTCATCCCATTGAGACCTTTCGTAACCGGACCAGCTTACCCTCAAACACGTTTCACGGGCCCGCTGCCACGGAGCGCACTGCTGTCAAAATAAATCGTTTGCCTGAAAGCACGACTGGAACTCGCGTGCGGGCCGGGGGTCCGACGGAGCCTCCGACTCCTGTCGGCTGGGCGGCAAGGGAACGCTGCAGCTAAGGGCAGCCCTCGCTCCGTGCAGCCGGAGTTGCGCTCGAGACGACTGACAGCTGGCCGCCAGCCTCGCGCCGCGACCCGCCCCCAGCGCAGATCCCCGCCAGGGGCTGAGGCGCCCTAGTGGCGCCCCCAGTGACGCCAGGCTGGTGCCGCTTTATGCGCCGCGGCCGGAGAGGGAGTGCCAAGCCGTAAAGCAGCGTGCCACCCATTCGGCGCGCTGAAGTATGACGGCGCGCCGCCAAATCATTCGGCCATAGTTGTCGCAGATTAGGTTGGGATGGCGGTGTTTATTAGATCACGCCGGCCGAGTAGGGCCAAAGCGGTCGGCCGGCTGAGCGTTACTTACGACCGCCATTAATCGGGGGTGGATTCAGCCGACTGGGCAAAACGTGATCACATCTTACCGAGTTTGACGGTGTTTTTACATATGCAAAGATGGCTGTCGCGCGATGTCGTGCCGATTTCACGGCCTGCACCATTCATTGTGAAATAATGATGTTCACGATCCGGCCGCGCGCCTGCTTGTCTGCTGATGTTGTGCTCCAAACGCACGCAGGCCACGGAGAACGTCTTCCATTTCTGTGCTGGGAGCATCGTGCGCCTGGCAGCAGAGAGCGGTGCCCAGGAGCTGATGCCAGGGGCTGAGCAATGGTCGTGTTTATATACGTGCTGTGTCATCCATTCGCTTGTTGTTTCCGGACATAATTGTCAGGTACACAGGACAGACCTAATAAGCTTTCCTTCCATCTGCTGAATTTTGCAAATTTATATACACACTGATTCTTTTTTAGGTTTCCAGGACGCCAAAAACGGGTTAAGACAAAATACAAGGTTTTATATTTAAACCTGGGCGTTTTAATGTACGTTCATGTTTGATTTCGGAGAAGTATGCGTCGTGTGCTACACTGCTCAGCAATCTCTGTTCTGCTGGTCTGGGTTTTCCCCCTTTTGTCACGATATCAAATATGTGGACTTGTCTCCATCCAGCGGACAAAATGGATAGCGCCGGTAGATCTGTATCGCTCTGGTGAGGTGACAACGGGAGGCATCTCCATTCATCTCAGCCGGCTCCGTTTTTGAGGCCGAACAAAAGAAGCTATAGCCAACCGTCAGAACAGGTATAGTCTCCACCACTCCGGTCTTGCAAAATGAGGTGACCTTCTGCGCGCCACACGTCGCGCCTGCCGCATCAGTCCGCGGAAGGAGGCGGCCGATGGCCGCGGGCGTCGGAGGACCGTCGCACCAGAGGTGGCCGGCGTGGAGTAGGAGCGGCCGGCGACCCCCCGGCTGGCGGGCAGGGGTCGCCACAATGGCTGCACCTCAGCAGCACCGCGGCGCAGGAGGCCGTTACGTCAGCGCCCACTCCCCGAGGCCTGGCCTGGAATTATAAACACGACCTGTGACTGATGTCACGATGAAAGTGAAGGTGAAGCCACCCGGCCGCCATGTAATCGACCCTCGTCCCGGGCCGCACGCGGCGTGCACAGGCGTGCACAGGCGTGCACAGTGGTGAAGGCGGCGGTGTGCGCCCGCGCCGGGACGCACGGCCGGCGGCGGCGGCTGCGCGCGACTCAGGGCTGGGCGTATACCCTGGCAGCTGCCTCCCTGCATTCGAGGTAGAATGCGGGGAAGCAGGACAGGTTGAACCGCGGAAGTGGACACACCCGCTGGCTTAGAAGAGGTCCCGGGAGATAATGCAAGGAAACAGGGCAGAGCAGGGGGTGGGATTTCCGGGACAAACACCTCCACAGACTGCAGCTTGAAGAATCCTGCCTATTCCGGAGACCAAAACCCTTGTTTCCGGCTCGGTGCGCTTTGACTTGGTAACCCACAATACCGCGGCGGTAGATTTTTTCGGTTGACTCATAAGTAACTATTGCTTGCATTTCCGCAACATTAGTGAGCTCACGAACAATAACTATTCTTTTAAAAAGTCCACCAAAGGATCTTGTTAAGGAGATCATAATTCCGCCTTTGCAGGATTAGCGAAAAGCACCTGGCTTGTTTGATAGGTTTCTGTCCATGTTTGAAATGAAATGTTTCATGTCTAGAATGGCAACGTATGACCAGCATGCCAGTTTTCCAAGGGAAATCCCAAATGGTGCCATCTAACCCCTCCATTAATCAGCATATTCCTCAGCTAGGGAAAATGAGCATTACATGCCAACTTTTAGTTGTGTGATATGCCAGCAATACGTCATGACATATGTAACTATGAATTAAATCCTGCGCAGTTCGGACAGTTCTGAAAGGGCGGTGCAAAAACGCAACCAAACAGCAGTGGTCTAAATGTCATTGCGACACCAATAAAAACATACTTGCATTTGGAAAACACGGTTTGGACCCGAATACTGCACGTGAGGCATGGTGTTTGGGAGCACCCAGTTGGTCTTATCGGTTCCGCATCAACTAAAGCGGTATGAAAAGGATCACTGCATGGATAAGAAAGTCATATAAGGGCATTCCGTATGCGATCCTCCACGTGCATACCACATCCCGAAACAACCGCCGCATCCTGTTGGGCAAACATCGCCGCCGAAATCCTTAGCATAGGACACAGTGATAACAAAGCCGGATAGGCCTGTGTGCAGGCGCGCCGCCGGAAGGCAGAGCTCAGCCCCAGTCGGCGCTGGCAGGCCGGGCACGCGGCCGGCGCGCCGGCGCGACCCCCGACTGCCGAGCGCGGCCGGCGCTGCGCCCAGCGGGCGTCCAGAGCTGATCCAACAGCACGTCACGAGCCGGCCGCCACTCGTGACGCGCGGGCGTCGGCCGGCACCACTTGACATACAGCACGTCGAGCGCGATGCGACCGTCTGTCGCCCTCATTACGGCCGCTGACAAATGGACGAGCGGCGGCGCGGCGCAGGACAGCGCGGCGCGACGATTAGCATGGCGCAGAGGGAGGGGAGGGGTGACGGGCGGGTGGGTATACCTCCGCTGGGGAGGGGATGTGCGGCGCGGCTGACGAGGTGATGGACGGGAGGCGACATGGAGAGGTGAACGACTGGACAGGAGGGCAACACCGGGAGACTTAGCCGACTGGACAGGAGGGCAACACCGGGGGAGTTGGCTGACTGGACAGAAGGGCAACACCGGGAGAGTTAGCTGACATGACAGGAGGGCACCACCGGGAGAGCTAACTGACTGGACAGGAGGGCAACCCCGGGAAAGATGACTGCCTGAATAGGAAGCCATCATCAGGGGAGATGTTTGACGGAACCAACGGGCAGCAGTGTGGGGGCGAGCAAGATAACAACACCAGGAGAGATGACTGGCTGGACAGCAGGGCAGCACCACGAGAAACAATTGGGTAATAATGAGGATAGCACCAGGGTGTGTGTGTGAAGTGATCTGCAAAAGTACGACTGACCGGACCAGGGAGTAGCACCAGCGGACATGATAGGCTGGACAGAAGGTCAGCCCCAAGAGTAGGATATGACTGGATTCAGGAGTCAGGATGATATGCTACTGACAGGAACAGGGGTAGCACAGCGGTATGAAACTGACGGTGCCACACAATGCAGCAACGAGATGCCATTCGCTGGCCCACAAGCAGTAACTTCCAGGATGATGATTCCAGAATAGGACCATAACTGACACATGTCAATGACCAGACAGGAAAAAAAGCAGCACAGGAGGTATAGTGATACGACGACCGATTAGACCACGTAGCACCAGTTGCTGGCGAGAGGTGAATCACCAAGATTATATGCAAGAAGGCACCGGACAAGGAGACCATCAAACTGATCATCAAATTACACAAGAGGTTATTAGCATGAAAGAGAACTACCTGGGTTAAATCAAAACATAAAGCGGGGTGTTATCAACAGCAACACAGCCTCTTGATTTATCGGCATGCTTTGTGTTCGAATAAATGCACATAAGTCTTGCTTTAACCCGCGGGTGATCAGCGCTCTATGTAACTGTCAATGTGTATAAAAGGCCTGGGCCCACACCATGTGTGGTGAAAACCTTTATGGATATGTATTGAATGCAGCGTGCTATTTTCATGACCTGTGCGCAGTTTTTAGGAAAAACGGGTGCCCATTACTAAATAATAGCGGATTGCGGGGACTATTCTATTCTATTCTATTCTATTCTATTCTAAGGTGTTCTACGTGACACGGCCTTAACGAAACTGATACGGCACTAACAAAGCAACTCTTTTCGGTTCTCGAAAAGATTGCTTGCACATAACGCAGCATAACTATGCATTATTGGTCTGCTTGAGCGTCACCGTGAAAGTCAACGATGTGAAGTCACGGAACGCCGTCCAGCTGACTACCAACAGCCGGCTTGCATTCTTGCATCACTTTTTCAAAAGAAGAGCATGTCTTGTGGCGTTTTGACGCGGTGTTGAGTAACACCAGGAAGCAACCACAGCGTTTTTTTCATCTGAAGGCCTCGCCGCTGAAGGTCTAGCGCTGATTTTGTGGTAGTCGTGGCAACAATTGAAATGCACCAGCGTGGTCCAGCCGCCCACCACCCGTGCTCCACTGCTGAAAATGCACAGTGAAAAAAGCTAATATATACAAATATATGCATATATGTATTTTATATATGTATATATATATATATATATATATATATATATATATATATATATATATCTCTCTCTCTCTCTCTCTCTCTCTCTCTCTCCTCTCTCTCTCTCCTCTCTCTCTCTCTCTCTCTCTCCGTACATAGCCTATATGTCTAGCCATAGCCATAGCCTACATGAATTTTGCATATGACGCGTAGCAGACGCAGGTCTATACCATAGATCACACATGTGAAGCTTTCAGGAGGAGTGCATTTGAATAGCAAATTTGTCACGCTGGGTCAAATACAAATAACGGAAGCATCATAACTACATTACCTTCGCAAACTTCATACATGCGCTTGATGCGTTGACACGGCTAAGCAAATATCACAGCTAAACGGTCATTCTGAGATAGGTATATCCATGGCACAGACTATCAAAAACAAGGAAAGAAAGCGCTATGAACATATTGCTGTAAATGTCAGCCATTGACAGGATGTGCTGACGCGGCGAGGCAGTGACCGGAACCGAACAGTTACTGTGGCGTAGATGTACCCACACAGTGTAGGTGGGACCATGGCCGTCACAGTTGGGCTGCAAGGGACGTTTACGACCAGGTACCGTACACGTGGCATCACTGTTCGGACTGCGGTCCTCTTTTTTAAGGGAACGCGAGGCACGTCATCTCGCAGCCTGTCATGGCGTGCCAGCCACTGCAGAAGACACGGCGCGACCAGGGTTCGAACCCGGGACCTTATGTTGGAGGCGAAGGCGCTAACCATTCGGTCATTACGCTCCTGGACTACAATACTCGACAACTGTGTTATTGCTAAGAGAACGTTTCTGCGAGGTAAGATATGGCTAGGAATTCTGAGACGCAGGGTTGTTGTTCCAGCGGGGATCACCTTCGTTTTTGAAGAAGGGTTTGTAACAGTGGTCGCAGAAGCGTATCTAAAAAAAAAATGCTCAGTGCAATCATTATTGGAGGTTATCCATCATTCGTCACATGCATTGTGAGTGCAGCGCTTGCCTATAGCCGTGTAATGATTAATCGCACGGGACTTATTACTGACTACAACTAATGATGTTCACGGGGAGGGATGCATCATCAATGGCTCTCAAATACGCGGACGAAACTGTGCCTGGCAGACCTATGTGCAAGAGTTCAAAACACGACGTTTGAGACTGGTATGCTAGCCGATTTATGATGGTCCATTTCTTCCTGGCGATTTGTATCCTATTTTACAAACGACTAGCCTAGACCTAGAAAAATTGAGAGTAGGGCCATTTTGGGAAACCAACGGGTCGCGAAAACCTGTGGCCAACAAGTTGTCTTCTCATGTAATAAGTTTTCTGCATAGAGCGTTTCAAAGTTGACAATCCCACAGTTGTTTACATTTCTCCACTTAAGCTTACTGCACTAGCTCATACCGTTATCAGGCCATCTGGCGGCTGGTCCAGTTCGGCTTTTAATACCGTCACCAGGTGAAACAACTGTGCAGTCCGTACCGATCTGTAACAACTTGGAAACAATTTAGAAATTTATAATGTCTAATAGTCGCTTAGACTACTGTCGCCAGTGGTGTTAGTGTTCACGCATCACCCGCTTGTATTGTATGACGGGCATATGCTAGTGGGTCGTCGTTGCGTGTTTCCCGGACAAAGCGGTGCCCTACGATAAGCAGTTAGGTACACGGTCGACACTTGTGTAAAAAAAAATACTGCGTCAGGAGATGGCGCTAGTCCCAAATCTGACATCATCTCATCAAGCTCGCTTACTCAGGCGTTTGGTGCGTGCGCAATTATAAAACATTCGAGAGGACTAGTGTTACCGGACATTTCTAGTGAGTCGGTATGAGCAAGATCCGTGCACGTTGTGAAACGGCCATCATCTTGACTCTACTTGCAGGTCAGATTTGATTTGCGACCTTAGATCAGGCATATATATTGCATTCTAGATTGCAACCGATTTTAATGAGGAATATGCAACACATGCAATGCTAGTTCAAGCGGCCGTCTTTTAAAAACCTGATTTTGACTATTATTTATACTTTATGGTGTTACCTGGTGCTTTATTCAGTAGTTTAGCGCAGCCAGTGTTCTCTTACAACATGGTGTTAATCCTATTTCGCCCGGCTAAATCACCTATTCCAGTTCGCTCGGCCTAATATAAACGGCTCTCGCCCGTTAGCAGACGAAACTATTCGCTTGAAACCTCCGCCTCCTTCACAATCAATACAGTGCCGATGCGCTGTGGTATGACAATCTGACAATCTTAATGTGTAATTCATTAGCTCGTACCTCATTTCACTTGACCTCTTTCGACCTATGGCGCTACAAATCGGATCAAACCGAGCGATATCGCCGAATTTGCACCATTTTCGTGACCTGGCTGCTGCTGCACGGGCCTGACGCGCATACAAATGCCTCATTTGCGACGGCGACTGTCACCATGGCAACACATACTCAATCTTGCTGAGTGTGTGCACGTCACATACTTGTCTCAAATGGCCGTACATCCGGCCTCATACTTCTGAGTCCGTGGTGATTTCACCGCCCAAGTCTCGAGGCATTCACTACCCAAATGGACTTATTCTACCGGCTGACGTGCGTTACGTCCGTGCACCTACGTTACGAGCGGCCCTGCGCCCGCCCACAAGTCTGTGGACGGTTGTACCGTGAGGTGGCGGTAGCGCGTAAGTGCATTGCTGCTGCGGAATGTGATGGGTCTGATGACTACGGTGGGACTGCTATTAGATGTAACTCAGTGAATTTCACCCTGCCAGGTGAACGAATTGATATGTGCTCCAATGCGTTGTGGACTTTTCCACAGTCAACCGACAACTTCTGTCTTGTGGAAGTAATTTCCTTATTGATGTACGTCGAGTTGAACCTTGTGCGTTCGATTACCTCGCATGACCCTGCGCTATAAGAGCCCATGCACTAGAGACCGCCAGCCACAGGCAGGGTTTTCTGCAGGTACCCCGCCACACACCATGTCATGCTTGTGGTTGGCCGGGGTACCCGCAGAAAACCTGCAGAAAGTCTGTGGGCGCCGCTGCCCATCCAGTCAGTCAGGCATTGGTAGTCAGTCATACCCGCAGGTTACCCACCCTGTGGCCATTTGCGAGAATTACATTATCAGTTGTGCAAAGACTGAGGCGGAGTTATTCCAAGACTTCCTTGCCCTGATAATTGCGCAAGTCGTGCCGGCGCAAACAATTCTTATCCCCACCCATACCCGTCCAAGTATTCGTAGTTTTCGGCAAATTTCAACCGAACCTCGCCCGTTATTCAATGCATGCGGGTGACCATGATTTTACCCAAACAAGAAAAACGTCTGTCAAAGATCTTGCCATATTTCTGACGAAGCGACATGTTTGTCGACCGACGATGTCATGCCATCACAACTCATTTACCATGTGAATTAGTCTGCGTACCTGATAACTCATGTTGTAATAAGATACCTTCCAAACGCGCGTCATGTTCTGGCACCAAACACCAGCTCGCGAGTATGTGAGATACCTTTATCGCTTGGTGTTCGGGAAGCCCATTCCGATCGCATCATACTTTGGTTTTATGAAGTGTTACTTGTGGCACCAGGGTGCTTAAGCTGAGTTGCAATTTAAATCTGGTTCCTTTATGACAAGGTTATCGAGCCCACAGACTGTCAATTCGATAACGTATTAGGTCGGGAATGCATTTTCTGTGCGGCGTTCTTAGCATGAGCGTGAGTGATGTCGGCTGTGGTCCCAGAACATTCACTGAGTGGGTGGTTTGAAGGCCAATAATGAAAGCAATAATCCGCAGGGATCAGAAAATAGCCATAGGTATGCGCCAGTTTCCCGCTGGAATGCTGCCCTAGTAATAACCAAGACAAAAAAGGGTCTTTGTAATTGGGAAGACCAGTGAATTGATATGACGGGAAAAGAAAGACGCTGCTAAGCTTCACGTGTCTGTACAAAACTGGTCTATTCATTTATCAGGTCGCTGAAAGGCACTTAGTTCCGATGCATCCGATAGTGGAGGTGCCTGCACCTACACTTGATTCAATGCCGCAGAAAGCGGCTGAGAAATGAAGCCTCCTCTTTTCAAAAATGAAATCCGTTCTCGTAATCTTGAGACCTTGCGGCGATAAACAAAAGAGATGCGTCTGTCCTGCCTCAGAACATATAAGGAAACTGTGATATTCTATCAAAGCAGACGCAGATGGTCCTTATCAGTTTATCATATAAGCTTGAGCTCCCTGGAAATACGATGCACATTGCAAATGGTTAAAGCACTTGTTGGTAGCAAATTATGCGCACCAGAGTCATGTCACGAGTCTTTGCGTTGACCTACCACGTGACATGACTGTAAAAATATCACCTCATGATGTCATTAGTCATCGAACACATTGACCTAAAAAGCAAAACGAGAATGACATGAGACTGATTCTTGATGACGTCTTGAAACATGTGCTGGAAAGAAAATATACGTTGGTAATGCAAAGATCAAGTATGCTGCAAATAAATCAAGAACAGGCTTCCAACGACAGGTAGTTAGTGACATACACCAGTAATCAACAACTTATTCAGATATCTCCACTTCTAGAAGCGTTAATAGCTGACACAGAAGGATGGAAAAGCTTTCAGTGCACCTTCTTCCGTTGTAATACACAGGCTGGTCCATGCTTGCCATATTTTACAGTACACTTGCTATTGCCACCAGTGAGACACGATCTTACATGTGTGCTCTGCATTACGAAACGTGACCGGTGTGAATGGGGACTGAGAGCCTGTGAAGGGCACTACCGAAAAAACTGCTGCTGGGCTTTGAGATAGAAAATACTGGTGACCAGAATTCTTGCAAGTTTTCCGACATTATATCGTGAAATAAGCAGTACTCAGTACCATACACCGAATAACACACAATTTTGTCAGACGTGAGCGCGCGCGCGCGCGCGCACACACACACACACACACACACACACACACACACACACACACACACACACACACACACACACACACACACACACACACACACACACACACACACACACACACACACACACACACACACACACACACACACACACAACACACAACACACACACACACACATACAGGCAGTCGTACGATCCCTCCAATCCTTCAGAGCTGATTGGGCTTCATGGGCAATGGGCGATTTCAGAGTGGGTATGACCGCCTGAAGCCATACAACTTCTACAAAACTGGGAGTGGAGCAGCAGCATTTTACATCTCAACTGGAAATATAAATGCCTCAGCTCATCCAGCCCGTTTTCCGCGATTGAAACACCCTCAGCTTGCCCCGGCGGTGCTAATATCTAGAAAGTTTGAGCTTTGTTGTCCCTCGTCTTAACAAGCTTTCATATTCTCCGGGAAATATGCTTTTAGGCAACTTAATTCACTAAGAGCTAACTTAATTTACTGAGCCACCGTCACTACACCCTCGCATCCTGACACATGAAGAGACTCCAAACAGCGAAGGACGATCTACCGAGGGCCCGATACTCTGAATAGTCACCGTTTCATTTATTTTATTATGTCCAGGTTGCGCGATGTGCAATTCGGCCCAAAGCCTGTCATTCCTTATGTTATAAGCTAGTGCTGATCACAGCGGCATTATTTGATACGCGAAATGGTGTGTAGATGGCGATGACATCAGATAATCTATGTCTCATGTTGCCGCTCAATATTATAGTGAAAGGCATCCATAAGCCCAGAGCGAGTAAAATCAGTTGGGCGGATGCTCGGCTTCCACGTGAGGCCTCGGGCTCAAGCCTTCATCCGCGTGCTTATGGATGCTCAGTGGAATTTTATACTGAATCATCCCATACTAACACGTGAGAGTTACTAGAGCCCACTGAACTTTAAAGTCGAAATAAACTGCTCTAGGCAGAACAATTCTCTGCTTAGTATATATGCTTCTCGATGCATCATGGTTTGATTACGTCATCGTACCTTGCACAACATTGATTGAGAGCCAATGGACGGCCGTTATATCTGGGAATCGCGCTCACGAACGCCAGACATAAGCGCCTCGACAATCACATTTTTCTTGGCCTCGATCGCCGCATGACCAATGGAGTGGAAGGATTTAAATGACGTCATGAATACTAAGGCGACTGCAATATTCTTCCCCATATATCTTTACCCATTTTCGCGTGTGTGGAGCTGAGAAAATGGAGGGGGTTAGGTGCCTTCTGAAAAAGGGCAAGGTTGTTGACAGTACCGAAAGGTCTTTAAGGTGGCTACTTCAGCTCAAAACCCCATATAAATGTTAAACACTCACTGTAAGCGGTGCATACAAGTCACCCGCTTTCGCGTACAGATTGGGGGAAATCATAATCCGCATTTCGGGTACAACGGTCAGCAACATTTTGGCTGGACTACCAGATACATTCGCTTGTGTAGCCGCTCACCTTTAGCCGCGGCTTCATGCATTTGAGACTAAACTTTCTAACATCCCCACGCCCTATTGGTGGCTCTCCTCCGGAATAAGGGCAGCGCTGAGCTGCCTCCGCGGTTTGTCGTTGAACCAGGCTACTAAGCATGAAGTTGATTTTAGTACTATATCTGAATCTAGCTACTAAAGTCAGACAAAAACTCTCAACGCGGCTCAAAAACGTAAAACAGTGTACTATGGAGGGAAAGTGACCTGCCACTGCAAACACGAACACATGCACCACTACGACTGTGAGGTCATCCTTTATAAAACTGTACTTTTCCCCTCGTTACTAAGAATCAAGGTTACTGGGACACGGACCAAGTTTCAACACGTGTTTGGCCCGTCAATGAAACGTTAAGGATGGTTACTGTTTCCATGTTATGCATCTTTAAAAAATTCCATGTTTTGCCTTAAACATGTGGTGGACAAGGCTTTGATAAGTCGCACAGTTATAGTTCCAGACTGGCAAATCCCCTCGAAATCTCTGAAACGTGCTTGGAATCACATGTGATCCCACAAAAATGGACAAACGGACACACTAAGGCAGACATTGCCATTGCAGATAACCGAATAAAAGTATCTCAACACTTGTTGGCCGGATCGTTGCTCTGCAGAGACCGCAATCCGCAGCTCTCATCAAAGAACTATACCATGGCCATCACCGCATCAGTGCATTGCATACATCAGCCACCAGCTGCAAGCCTCTCCAGACTGCAGCGATGCACCGCTCCAAAAATGCAACTTTTGAGGTGCATTTTCTAGTTCTGAGAAAGAATGGACGTTGCACAAATGCCGGGCGCTGTCCCTTGTTCACACCGAGCCGACATTTTGTTTGCCGCGTATCTCCGGACGGGACTGACTAATCCAGTTCTGCACGGCCAGGCCCTGCGGACCCATATTGTGCAGACTGGATTCTGCAGATTCTCCCTCCATCTAATTAGCGACCGGTCCGACTTTACGGAGAGCGGGCGCATTTTTCCGATGGGCGGTCGCCGCGGCTATCACACACAAAGAGCGGCAGACGCGTCCGCTCGAGAGATATGCGGCGGAGCGGACCGGTCCGGCGACCCGGACCGCTGACCTGGGCAACCCGCTGCCCACGTGACGACAGTTCTGAGTCAGCGCGACAGTGGTGAGCTCGACCAGGATGTCGAGCGCATTGTGCGACGCCGCGTCGCCGCCGCAACGCTGCTCTCTTTTCCGCCGCTTCGGGAGTGAGCCGGACGCGGATGGGGTTACGCACGGAATTCTTACCGTGGGGAGAAAAACGACTGGCACTATCGTGGTGTTAAGCTCAATTAATGTCCTGGGCCAGGATGCTGAGAGGACTCGGCTGAATAGCTGCGGTCACAGAGATATGCAGCAGGATCTTATCCAGGAATACGCGCGGCGGCCGGCACGGATCTGAAGAGTGACACTGCAAACATGCCGGGTGTCGACAGCGAACGGTGTGACTTTCGAACCGTCGCGCTAAAAATGCTGCAGACGTTTCCTGACCGCGAGAGCATTCCTGGTTTCCAGACACCAAAAGAACCCCGTGCTAAGCTTGTCACCGGGTGAAAGCCTCGGCGTGCTCCAAGTGACGGCAGGTTGTGCAAGCATGCCGCTTGCGAAACTAGATCGCGATCCGGCGAGGATGGCCCGACTGCCCTACTTACCGATCATACGTCACCCGTGCTGTACTGCGGCTCTTTGAACACGTACCGGCCTCATGCACTCATCGGAGCACTAGCCGTAGCGCGCCACAAAACGGCCCGATTAACACAGACGTAAGTAGTCATTGATCGTCCCGAGCCGATCCCAATGATCATTGATTGATCATGAAAACACGCCGGCCCGGCGGGTCGTGCCAACGGCCGGCCCTTGGCTCCGTTGATTGCAGTTCCCACCAAATCACTGGGTCCGGCGCGGGTGTATTAATTAATTCTCGCACCAGATATGACTGATTTATGTCGTTATAATGGTGATTAGCCTCAGCTATGCGGCCACAACACGTGCAGATCATGCACCTTCCTCGCACATCGACCCATCAGGAAACATTTTGATGCCTTGCTGCTGGGCAGAACGGCCAGCGGCATCGTTACGCTCACTTTTGCTTTGTGTTCAAAAGTGCGCCGTTTTGTTCGCTTCTTTCTTAAGGATGTTACCATTGGCTTACAGACGAGGACATGCTAACTCCTTGCTGGGATACAAACTGTCATGGCCCGCCTTCCTGATAAGTGGTAACCCCAACTTGATGACAGTATTTAATGTTAAAGAACCCGAGGAGTTGCGAACATTTTTGTCATGTCAAGCCTGTAAGTACAAAAAACCTTACCCTTGAAAGGAAACATACGCCATTTTCACACAAAATAGCCTAATCTATCATCGCCGATAAAGTAACATTATCAGTTCAATCAGAAACAATCGACCATTATGTCATTGCTGAAACATTTACATTATTTTATAAGCAATGCTGTTTTCGTCTCGTAAACCTGCACCTCAAGCAACAGCTGACCACACACATACCCTTACTTCGATACCAAATTGAGTGTTAATGCAAAAACACGTCCTTCGAGTCGACGCGCAGTCCTGTAAAACTTTATTAGACTCTGCGGCGACGGCGGCGGCGGCGGGCCCTATCGGCGCGATCTCGATCTGCTCCCTCGGCGAGCGCGCCGATGTCGGTGGGTCACGTGACGCTGGGCGGCTGGGACTCCACCTCTCTTCACGGGATGGAATGGACGGAAATCACCTCCGGACATGGTCACGTGACAGGTCAGGAGGGGTCACCTTTGAGATTGGTCATGCGATGGGTCGGGTGGGAGTAAATCCATTGACCTTGCCACGTGACAGATAGAGCCGCAGTAACCGCTGAACCTTGCGAGATGACAGGTCGGGGGAGTCTCCTCTGGATTTTGTCCCCACGCGACAGCGCGGATCGGAATCGCCTCCTTGGAATCTGGAATTTGTCATGCAATGAGTGAGAAAGCACGAGAAGTTAGCGCAACCGACATCTCTTCTACGGCTCAGTGAGGAGGCTTTTCTGCTCCAATCAACTTCAGCTCCAATAATCCTTAACATTACTTTTTCGGTTGGGCCACTCAATGTTTCAACTCAGCTTCAACAAAACGATCTGACAGCGGAACAGAACGTTGCACGACTTCCACATGCACCCCGGCTTGACGTCACGTGGCAGACGTCACGACGTCACGTGTCACGTGACGGCGGGACGTCCTGCATATCACTTGGCCGGCCGGCGCCGTGGCCGGATCGGCGCCATTATTGCCTCAGCGGCGCCGGATTGCGGTGTCCGAGTGCGGCCTCCACCTCCGACCATGGGAAAATATCGGGTTAGGGCAGGACGAACGCTCTCGTGCGGCAAAGTGGACATTTAATCGTCTCCTCCCCTGTAATTAATCTGTGGGTCATGCCCGTTTGACCCCTGAAAATAGTGCATTTGAGTTGAAATGCGTGTTTTTGCATAATGACGGGGTGGCTGGTGAGGATTTCACCCCAGCGGGCCGCCGGGATTTCTCCCTGCGCCGCGGTCGCGGACACGCTATAATGCACGTGACGGCGGCGCTACCCGGGGAGCGGCGGCTAAACGGCCGAGGCTAATCGGCGACGCCGGACACGCGTCGCGTCCGTCGGTCGCGGCGCAGACACGCGGCGCCGGGCCGGGGCCGGCGCGGCTGCCGAAAGGTCGAACGCCGCTGTCCAGAGGTCAGGCGCGCTGGGCCGCGCTGGGGCGGTTACGGTTTAACGGTGAGGCGTGGGCGGGGTGGCTCGGGATGAGCCTCGGGGTGGGTTTGTGCCGAGGTGGTCCGGGCCGCGCTCCAGGACGGCGAACAGGCTCGGCACCGGCACGTAACGCAGCTCCGTCGACACGCAGCTCACCGCCTGGCAGCTCCTCCGGCATTCAGCGCAGCTTCTCTGTCGCATGGCAAGCAGCTCAAGCTGTCACGTGACGAGCAGCTTAAGACGTCACGTGACGAGCAGCCCTTTTGACACGTGGCGACCAGTCGCGCCGACACGTAGACGCAATAAGCGCCGCGTAAGCGGCGGAAGCCGACGAGAAGCCGTGCCGGGCTCGTGGCGGCGGCCGCAACGGCGCTCGTGCTTGCCGCGGGCTGCGGTCTGCCGACCGACCCAGCACGGCTGCTGCTCCGGCCCGTGCCGACCCGGCGCCGTGTTCTGCAGTGTCACTGGCGGCAATTTTTCATCACAATCGGCGGAGGCGCAGCTAAGCCGTGTCCATTAGCCCACTGTTATTGGCTCGTCCGGCGCCAAAGCCATCGCGGCGCGCACCCTACCGAGCCATTGTTGGTAAATCGGCGCAATCAAAACACCATTAATTGAGGCGAGCGGCCATTAATCAACATCGGTCGGAATCTCGTCGCCCGCGTGCAATATGAAACAGGATGGGAGAAATGACACGTGGCTTTTATCAATCGCCTCAGACAATGCGTCGGCCGGACTCGGGCGGCGAGGCCGGTGGCCTATCGCGTCTTATAATTAACCTCTCGGAACCCTGCCGGCCGGCACGCGAGCGGCGTCGGCAGCCGAAAACACCCGAGTGCACGCTGGGCCGGCGATGACCGCCGGCCCGCTCGGCCAGGCCGCCGCGAGCGACGGGGAGGGGAGAGAAGCCGGTGGGCGGCGCCGAGCCGGCCCAGCCAACGGGAGCCGCCGTCAGCGCCGGTTGTTGTGTAATTGAATGTGTTTTGGTATCGGTCTGTTGAGGCAGCGTTGCGCGGCGCTTTACGAGCGCATCGGCGGGCGGCGGCGGCGCCGCTCCGAGCGGCGCGCGATTGATGCGCCACTTTTGTCGGCGCGCGCGCACAGTGGGCTGCTACTTTTATGGCGCGCCCATTGCCAGTTTATGCGGCAAAGACGAGAAAGTGAATAACGCTCAGGCGTCATGTTGTACGCCGCGACTTAATTCAATGCCATATGCGTGTCGGGAGGCATAAATAGTTGTTTTTACATAAAACTCGCTGTTATCGCGCCCCTTCCGCGTCGACTGAAGAGAGGTGGATCTAAGACCAACAATAAAACTATCCATCGTCGTGCATTGCATCACCGGGCCGAAGCGAGAGACTGGTGAGAGGCTGCCCAGCTGAATTCCGCTCAGTGGCTCCGGCGGGGAACATGACCGAGAGCAGCACCAGCGTATCCTCTTGAGGACCCGGATCTCCGGCCGACTTCAAACTGCTGCGCCTCCTTCTGCCCAGTGAGAGGACTGCTCGGTCAACGCCGCTCGTTTGTCCTCTGTCTTGTTTGTCGGAGTGCCTCAGGGACAAACATGTCTCGAAATCACTGTGCTACGACATGTCATGACAGCTTTTCCTAAACCCAGGCTGACATGCCCCTTGCTCTGGTTGCGAGGGAATGGTTCGGGCACATGGCCACTCAAATGTGTAGGCGTTCTTTCACACTTTTCCACCGCAACTGATTGGTACGTTCAGTGAGTCCGCTTCGCCACGCGTTCCTTCGCTCTCGCACACGTCCAGTCTCAGTATCGCAACGAGACCTGCGATGATCACTGCGAACCAGAACCAGACTCAGTCGGTGGTCTGCAAATCAACCTCAGTCGGTGGTCTGCAAACCGGAGACTTTGGCAGGAACCGGAGGACGTTGCGGGAAGCTGATGACTGGGAACGGTGCCGAGATCGCCACCGATGCTGGACAGCCCTGCTACGAGCTTCTAGGCCACTTCAGTATGGGTCTCTGAAACCGTCGAAGTACGGCTATCTGAAATTAATTTGGTGTGAACCCCTGGGACCGCTCCGGTGCGGGTCCCCGGTATCACCAACCACGTATCTCTTGATCGGCTTTGATATTTGCTTCTGTATTACTTGGGCGTGGGCCCCAGGGAGCACTTCGGTGCAAGTCCTTGGGACCACTTTAAGATATGTCACTGATACCATAAAGGTACGGCTCTGTGCTCTGGATGCGTTTCTGTAAGAGCGTCTTTGCCCACTTCGGCTAAGTCCGTAATGATTGCATCTCTAGCACCGTCGTTATTGTTTGACCGCGTCTTTGCTTAACGGGTATTATTTGCTAGATCATTCATCGCCTCATTTTATCAGTTATTTATCGACACGCCTTATCGATCATACATGGCCAGATTATTTATCGACAGCTAGGCCATTTACGTCGCGCCCTCACACGCCGGACATCGCACTGAAAGACGAACAGCAATTATGCCATGGGTGGGATTCGAACCGCGCCTGCCAAACCCTGCTCCACGCCGGTCCGCCGAACCAAACTCCAGCGCGCCGCCAACGCCACGCTCGCGCTTCCTGGCGCTTGCCGGGGAGCGCGTCGGCAGTGGCTGTCGCCCCGCTGCGGTGCCGTCAGCGCGCGGGCGACGCGGCGATGGATGGCGCATGTGCGGCATCGCGGCGCGCCGGGTACCAATTACCGCGGCGCGCCGCCGGGCCGCGCCGCATTCTGATCCACTTGAGATTGGCCGGCCGCCCGGCGCGCGCCGCCGCTCAGAACTGCTGATCGCACGCGCCGCTATTGTTCGAGCAGCGCCGCGATCGGTAGCGAATCGCGTGCGGCGCGAGGTGATAGCCGGGAGGAAACTGGAGCTGCCGGACAATAAAAGAGAAAAAGATCGGTGTGTTCATTGACAGGCACGCAATGTGCGGTGCTGAAGTGGGAAAGAAAGGCCGAGTTTGGCTGGCGAGTTGACGAGTAAGCTGCTGGTGTCAATATCGCCAAACCATGACGCCAGATTGTGGCAGAAGCCTCCTCATGCAACAATCTGGTGGGTAACCGTCGCTAGTGTTAGGTTGCTATTGCGAATACCCTAGGCGTGATAAGGAGCGTTTGCCACCGACTGTCATCGCAATTTCACGTCAATGTAAACTATCACAACTCAGAAGTTTTCATGTCCATTGTGATCATGTGGTTACCTTTGTGATCAGCCACCTGAAATCATGCTTCAGTCATGTCAGCCGAGTTCTCTTGGTTATGTGCTACCAAAGTGAGTGGAGGTGATTTGTTACGAATTGATTGCAGCAAAACACTACCTAAACATACATAAGTCTGCAAATGCTGACTACAAAACATAAGTCTTTCCAAATCACTAGATCCCTATGATCAATGTGGGTTTCACAAAGCGTTTTTAATCAATTATTTTTATCTAAATATTGCTAAATTATAATGTCGGTTGTAACAGAACACAAAACCAACAAAACTTAGCGTTAATCAGATACGAAAACAGAAAATGGTAGCAACTTACTTCGTTATCAGAGTATGCTTTATTCAAATTGTAATTGTTTCAAATCCCATGCGTCAAACAATCCCGAATCATATGCGTTTACATGATTCTGGCTAAAATGGCCACTTACATCACCTACAACCCACAAAAATTGGAACGCTCATGAAACAGCTGCGGTTGGGAAAAACAAAACTACGAAGAAAACTGAGGCAACTGAACCTGAAACCCCATGCACGTTATATAGACATGTAATGAGAAAGACATAAATTAAATTAGCATTGGATACTGCACCGGTACTGGTCACGTATGAAGCTGAACTGCGAATCTAATTCTTGTTACATTCAGCCCTTTGCCCTTTCGTCCTCTGGCCAAATGTAAGCGGTACCGTCAGAGCTCAAGCTAGCATGAACAAATAGATACCACCGCAACGGTCGACATCTCTAGTAACCGTCAACAGCTACGCGAGTCACAAAATAGCAAGTGATTACATGTGCTCAAGGCTCTGTCTCTGCTGCGCCCGCTGTAATGGTGCAGGTATATCCTCCAGAGTAGACTCGGGCACATGGAATCTACACATCCGAAAACCAGACATCCAGAGGGCTTAAGAAATACTTGATGCCATCAGAGCAGGTTTTGATCTTTCACTTCAGCAATATCAGTTTTAAGGCTGGCGAATCTGGCGCGTTAAGTCTGAGCTATTTTTAGCAAAAAAGCTCATAAGTATCGTAGGAATGTGCCTTTTCTAGATGATCGGTCATGCTACCATGGTATTTGGCACTTCATTTCGCAAAATAAATGCAGCCGTTTTCATTCAACTGTTAGAAATTTATATATCCCTACCCGCCCGCCTGTCCCCGCTTGACGTCTTTAAATACTACGTCTCTCTGAATATACTTCCACGAGGTGTGCACCTGCCGTTTCTTTGCCGTACGAGTAAGGAACCACGCACGGCTCAGTGACGTTCGTCAGCTACTTGGTACCTCGTAGCTCATCAGTCATGCCATGTCACTTCAGGCGTGGGCCAGACATGCAGCGTGCTTACATAGCATGTAAGCGGATGGAAAGAAAACGTTCCTAATTTAATGGGCGTATGCTGCGGCCTAATCACACACAATCACATGGCGTTTGGTTCCGTTTGACGGCACAGGCTTTTGAGCTTTAGTCGATGTATTCCACGTTTGCTTAGCACCGTGGTGCTGCTCAGCGCCGAGTGAAAGGCAAAGTTTGCCCATTTAACTTGGCCAATTGGATTCGTGGTCGCCAATCAAAGGCACATCAGAGTGCACTAAACTGTAAACTAGTGCACTAAACTGTAAACTTTGGAACGCCACTTGCGGAGGACAGTTTTGCGGCTGCGGGAAAAGTTTCTGGGAGACGGGCTTGTTCTTAACTTAATTCAACGACGAAATAGGAGACAATAAAAAGGACGGATGACATAAAAAGGCAAGTGTGTGATCACTGAAGACAAATTAAAATATCTTCGAAAGGTCGTGCAGGATGCAGGCACCGATCACACAACTGTGCGGCATATTCTGAAAAGTGACCTCACATTATTCCCCTAAAAAGTGACCACCAACCAGAACCTGGCAGAACCTGCTAAACAACAGTGAACGACATTTGTCACCTATCTTAAGGTGGAGGCTGGAGTCAACCTCGGGTTTCTGAACCTCATCTGGCTTGGCAACGAGGCCCACTTCCACCTGTATGGGACATTTTATTGAATGGGGTCAGGCCCAAAGCTGCTGGATTTTGCTCTTGGAGCTGCCAGACAGCGTGCTGGAGGCCCTCCGCACAACCAAGCAGGAGTGGTGCGGTATGTGTTCCAGCAGTCTAAGGACTTTTTTCTTCGAGAAGGACAGGCTATCACAGCCACGGCGGTGCGCTTCGCGGCTACGATACCGAATCAGCGGTGCGTTGACATGCTGAAGTGCTTCTGCGAGCAGCTGGAGCGAAAGGGAGAACATCTGATTCCAACCTGACAGGTGATTCCAACCATGGCGGGTCACTGATTCATGGATGATCCTGGCCTAGCTGGAGCACCACTTCGTAGAGCGCATCATCAGGCGAAAGGTAACCCATAATCGGCCGTTCTCCGGATTTGGTCACCCTACATACCCATTTGTGGGTTCCTAAAATGTTGAGTCTACAGGAGAAGCCCCCCGGGCCTTTGTGACCTGAAGGTCAGGTGGCGCGAAGGTTTTTCGGTCAGGTAACGCGCGAAATCGCACATGGCGCGGGTGGCAAGTAAAGATGATCTGTGATCTGAAGATAATTTATCTTACCAAAAAAGCACGACAAACATTCTCCAGGAGAAACATCAGACCGTTCACCCTGTTCAAGCGGGCTGCAGCCGTTCGCAATCAGTCATGACGCTGAGTATGGTCTCTTGGTCCGAGCGGGTGTTTTCTAATACTCTGACCAGATGTTTGACCAGGAAGGAGATAAATTCATGCCACCAATGTAAGTTCCACCTCCATGCTTCCATTCGTCAGGCCAAAGCGAAGGACTTGCACCACACGACGGTGCATATCCCCTACCCAGTGAATTCTTCATTCATGTTTCTCCACACCTGTGGTTACCCACAGACTTTCCAGATTCATATGATTATCAGTTTATACAAACGTTACCAACATTGCGTCTGCATCGAAAGGAAGTGTCAGTTCGGACTGGATGATACACATCGTGGTAGGAAACGCACACTTTAAACAGTCAATGAAGTCCCAGCTTCCACGTTCACCCATCGAGCAGTAAATCATTCAATGATAACGGTTGCGCTATCGGCTTTCACAAGCGTCTGATGTGCATTTTATATCATATTATCGTGCTATAAATTAATAAGGACCATTAAGCCGGTCATTTTAACAAATGAAGTAACCTTAAACAAGTTGTTAAACACCACTAGACATCTGGCTCGGAGCGCTGAGCTGCTGCTTGCCTAAACAGAACAATCTCCAGGCAAATTTATTACAATCGCCTTGCATTTATGCAGCAACTCGCGCACTCGCCGCCACTGACCCAGCAACGTCACGGCGAAACGCCCTTCGTGCTGGCCGAGTCCTGGATTGTTATTATTCAGCAGCGGAGCCGAATCCGATCCTCCTGTCACGCTCGCTTCGCGGATCAGCTTTTGGACATTATTCATAAGCGGGCCCACTTCTGGGGCAGCTGTGGTGTTAAGGAGTCGCAAGGCCGCGTCGGCCGCTGGGTGCGGCGGTGGCCTCCGAGCCAGCGCGCACCTGCGTCCCCGACGTCCGCGCCGCGGCCCGCCGCTGCCATTACGGACAGCCGGCCGATCCCCCCAGTCAGCCGGGCGAACGGCTCCCGCGAACCGAGTCTATTTCCCGGGAATCATTCATCAGACAACACGGCCGCTTTTTTGTTTCGTAATGAAGAATTAGTTTGGAAAGCGGTCGGGCGGCGCGGGCCGACCCGGGAACGTCAGCGCCGTCCGGCCGCCGCGTTCCATTCGTTCTGGAAGCAATTTCATGCCGGGGAGGCGTAAATGAATTCATTACCATTCGGTCGGAGGATGTGATACAGTTTCGATTACTATCTGCTCCGCTCCATCACACGGCGGCTTGGCGGAATTAGTGTTGGCCGCCCGACCCACGCGGCCCGCTATTGAAAAAGATCAGCGGGTGATGGATTCGCAGCCGCCGCCTGCGGTCGGTGCGCGCGCGCACGGGCGCCGCCAGCATCCATACGTCACGCAGGCGCGCGTCCAGCGGCGCCGCGGCGGGAGGCCGCCGCTCCAGGCCGCCGATGAGGAGGCGTCGCCAGCGCGCGCACGCGGACACCGGCCCGTCCTGCCGCCCCTGAGATCGGCACGGCGCTATCAATCAGGCCGCAGCGCACGATCCGTTTCCATTACATGCGCTGTATTAGAGCGTGTTCTGTGGTCAGGGCGCGGGTCATTAATAATTGGGCCGGCCGGTGATGAGCAGGGTCGGCTCTGGGAGTGGGAGATGGTGGCGCCGTGCCTCCTGTCGCAACGGCGCGCCTCGGTTCGCCGTGAGCACCTCCTCCCAGGGTCCGCAGAGGACGCTCGGATTATATCTGCTTATTGTGACCGGGGCTTGTGCACCTTATGTAACTCTCACAATGCGGGATGCCGATCATGCGCCGTATCATGAACGTGCTTCTTTTGGAATAGCACGCCGTGACCCCTGGGATGTTTTGTTTTTCGAGACGTGCTTCGTGACTGCGAAAAACGTTCCTTCATCGCGCTTTCAGTCACAGGGAACAGGCGCGATCCTACGAAGCCAATACATTGGAGCGTTGCCCTATGCAGTGCTGTGCACTGAACCATGTAAACCGCGACCCCTGCTGTCTATCTGACCGGCTGCGCACGCCGCAAAGCGCTCTGCCTAGCACACAATGACCTGACCAGACGGGATCGAAGCACGGCTGTCAGGGCAGGGCCAACCGGACCCTCCGGCCGAGCCATGCTCCCTTGATCTGATTAGTGGCTGGACCGACATAGTTCCATAGATTACCAGGGTCAGTCGCTGCATATTTCCCGGGATCACTGAATGCATGAATGCTGATTCTCGGTCTACATCCGACCGATGCAAGGCCACGCGCCATGTCCAGTCGGCTGCAGCACCAGCCCATAAACGTGCCCCGTGTCGCGTCGCGTTGGAGTGCCGCTTGAGAGGCGCCCCCCCCCCTCCCCCCCCCGGCGCTGCCAGTCCAGCCGAGCTAAGCCATGCTCCCACCGCACCTGGCCGGCCAGCGCCGACGGGCTCACCGCAGCCGCATTGGAAGTCTGACGGCGGGCCGGTCACAGACAGCTGCCAGTCGGGGCCATCCCGTGACCTGCAGCGGCGGCGGGCGCACTGTGACGCATGATGCGCGCCCGGCCCGCTCCCCTTTGATGAATGGGGCCCACACGCGGCCCGGCCGTTGCTCAAGTGGCATGCGGATGACTTACCGCGTTCGCTGCTGAATTAGTGCCGCGCCAATAATGGATGGCGCCGGCCACAGAACACCGACGCCATTTCTCGGCTGTCAACGGCTGCTCGGCGGACGGGCTGCATCGGCCGGCCAGGGAGCGGCCAATTAGACGCCGACAGGTCGCGCATTCCGAGACAGCTGCCGCGCCGGCCCGGCGTAGGCCGGCCGTAGACCGGTCGTAGTCAGGCTGACAGACGTAGGCAGCCGAAGTCAGGCTATCAGGCGCGAGGCGGTCCTGCCCTGACCTGCCCGGCGCCAGATCAGGCTGGAGCGCGCCTGCCCTGACCCGCCCGGCGCCAGGTCAGGCAGGAGCGCGCCTGCCCTGACCTGCCCGGCGCCAGGTCAGGCTGGAGCGCGCCTGCTCTGACCTGCCCGGCACCTGGTCAGGCTGAAGCGCGCCTGCCAGGCACCTGACCCGTGTGGCACCATCTGTCTTGCGCTGAATCATCTGGAGTCCCACTGGGATCGGCGGAATGCCAGGCAGGCAGCAGGCCGGTCGGTCGCCAGTCAGTCTGTCAGTTCCATGAACAGGCACGCTCGGTGAGGTCACAGATTAAGCGTCACATACCTGATGGAGCAGACGTCACGCGTACGCGGGACGCGCACGGGACGTCTGGACGTCCCGGCACGCTCAGGCCTAGCCACTTGCCAGACGACAGAGGCAACTTCAGTTCAGCGCATGTGGTGCCCGGGACTGCTGTGATGCGCTACGGAGAAGCTGTCAGAGCGTAGGGGAGAAAGAGAATGGAAAACTGAGACCTCAAGACGGCGGTGGCGTTTGACAGAGCAGATAGTAGCGGCCCGGACGTGCCGTGGACGTGGACGTGGACGTGGACAAGGACGTGGACGTAAAGCGGCGCGTACGGACCCCATGCGACACCCAAGCACGCCTCGGCGGACTGAGAGCTCGCCAGCCGCGCCTCCTGAGCGGTTACAGTGTTCTGGTCTGGAGGGCGTGCATGCCGGTTGCTGCTCAGCACGCCCTGTTGTGATGCCAGTGCTTATCGGACGCCGAGCGGTGCAACCTGGCGCAATTACCATCAGCCAGCCGTCTGGGGCTTGACATGAGCTGTAGTGGATCAACAGGTGGCCGCGTCACTTGTCTGGATTATGCTAGTCGGTCAGCGCGTTCCGTGCGCCCCGAGACGGGCCGTGTCAGACCGACGTCCGTGTCAGACTGACGGCCGCCCGTCCGTGTCAGACTGACGGCCGCCCCGTCCGTGTCAGGCTGACGGCCGCCCCGTCCGTGTCAGGCTGACGGCCGCCCGGCCGTGTCAGACCGACGTCCGTGTCAGACTGACGGCCGCCCGTCCGTGTCAGACTGACGGCCGCCCGTCCGTGTCAGACTGACGGCCGCCCGTCCGTGTCAGGCTGACGGCCACCCCGTCCGTGTCAGACTGACGGCCGCCCGTCCGTGTCAGGCTGACGGCCGCCCCGTCCGTGTCAGACTGGCGGCCGCCCCGTCCGTGTCAGGCTGACGGCCGCCCCGTCCGTGTCAGGCTGACGGCCGCCCCGTCCGTGTCAGGCTGACGGCCGCCCCGTCCGTGTCAGGCTGACGGCCGCCCCGTCCGTGTCAAACTGACGGCCGCCCCGTCTGTGTCAGGCTGACGGCCGCCCCGTCCGTGTCAGACTGACGGCCGCCCCGTCCGTGTCAGACTGACGGCCGCCCCGTCCGTGTCAGACTGACGGCCGCCCGGCCGTGTCAGACCGACGTCCGTGTCAGACTGACGGCCGCCCCGTCCGTGTCAGACTGACGGCCACCCCGTCCGTGTCAGACTGACGGCCGCCCCGTCCGTGTCAGGCTGACGGCCGCCCCGTCCGTGTCAGACTGACGGCCGCCCCGTCCGTGTCAGACTGACGGCCGCCCCGTCCGTGTCAGGCTGACGGCCGCCCGGCCGTGTCAGACCGACGTCCGTGTCAGACTGACGGCCGCCCGTCCGTGTCAGACTGACGGCCGCCCGTCCGTGTCAGACTGACGGCCGCCCGTCCGTGTCAGGCTGACGGCCACCCCGTCCGTGTCAGACTGACGGCCGCCCGTCCGTGTCAGGCTGACGGCCGCCCCGTCCGTGTCAGACTGGCGGCCGCCCCGTCCGTGTCAGACTGGCGGCCGCCCGTCCGTGTCAGACTGACGGCCGCCCGTCCGTGTCAGGCTGACGGCCGCCCCGTCCGTGTCAGACTGGCGGCCGCCCGTCCGTGTCAGACTGGCGGCCGCCCGTCCGTGTCAGACTGGCGGCCGCCCCGTCCGTGTCAGACTGGCGGCCGCCCGTCCGTGTCAGGCTGACGGCCGCCCGTCCGTGTCAGGCTGACGGCCGCCCCGTCCGTGTCAGACTGGCGGCCGCCCCGTCCGTGTCAGACTGACGGCCGCCCGTCCGTGTCAGACTGGCGGCCGCCCCGTCCGTGTCAGACTGACGGCCGCCCGTCCGTGTCAGGCTGACGGCCGCCCCGTCCGTGTCAGACTGGCGGCCGCCCCGTCCGTGTCAGACTGGCGTCCGCCCCGTCCGTGTCAGACTGGCGGCCGCCCCGTCCGTGTCAGACTGGCGGCCGCCCCGTCCGTGTCAGACTGACGGCCGCCCCGTCCGTGTCAGACTGACGGCCACCCCGTCCGTGTCAGACTGGCGGCCGCCCCGTCCGTGTCAGACTGGCGGCCGCCCCGTCCGTGTCAGACTGACGGCCGCCCCGTCCGTGTCAGACTGACGGCCGCCCGGCCGTGTCAGACCGACGGCCGCCCCGTCCGTGTCAGACTGACGGCCGCCCCGTCCGTGTCAGACTGGCGGCCGCCCCGTCCGTGTCAGACTGACGGCCGCCCCGTCCGTGTCAGGCTGACGGCCACCCCGTCCGTGTCAGACTGGCGGCCGCCCCGTCCGTGTCAGACTGACGGCCACCCGTCCGTGTCAGACTGACGGCCGCCCCGTCCGTGTCAGACTGACGGCCACCCCGTCCGTGTCAGACTGGCGGCCGCCCCGTCCGTGTCAGACTGGCGGCCGCCCCGTCCGTGTCAGACTGACGGCCGCCCCGTCCGTGTCAGACTGACGGCCACCCCGTCCGTGTCAGACTGGCGGCCGCCCCGTCCGTGTCAGACTGGCGGCCGCCCCGTCCGTGTCAGACTGACGGCCGCCCCGTCCGTGTCAGACTGACGGCCACCCGTCCGTGTCAGACTGACGGCCGCCCCGTCCGTGTCAGACTGACAGCCGTTCCGTCCGGTGCCGATCTGTTCGCGGGCCGTGTTAGACCGACAGCTGCCCTGTACGTCCTGACGTGGACCGCGCTACATCGGCAGCTGGCTGACTGGCCCTGGTCTAATTCAGTCAGAAACTGGGCCGATAATTTATTCATGACGTTTGCGCGCATCGGAATGGAAATTGTTTATGCTGACAGAAGCACCTGTAATTAACACCGCGGATTGGGTAAATTGGGGCCGCACAAGGCGCGGGAAGACCGCCGGAAGCGCTTCTCTTCCTGCGGTCGGGGCCACCGTGAGGTGGGCGAGAGGCTTGCCGCCCACAAACGCCGAAGCGCGACCGCGCAGCAGGACAAATCATCACCTCCCCCGGCCCTCTGCCTCAGGGGCAGCTTCTCAAGGACCGCGCTGGTCGCCGCTTTATTCGAAGGCGGTGAATTTATGTGTGAGCGTGGTATCACGAATTCCAGAGCGACCTTTGGCTTGTACGTGGTCGTGTGATATATTTAGTTAACCTGGCGGGCTTCTAGTTTTGTTCAGTAAATTTGAGGAGTTTCGCATGTTGCCGGATGTCGGGCTACCGGAGCTAACAGAATGAAGAAGTCTAAAGCGGTCTAGCCGTTAAGTGGAAAGAGACTGAAGAAAAAGCAAACACCACGTGAGTATCGGGCATAACCGATGCCACCAGGTTCAAGGTCAGCATAGAATGGATTTCGTTCGGGACATAGCTTAGTAAGCTTGCCTAATTGTGAAATAATGTCTTAACTAAAAACTGCCAAAAAATGCAGCACCTTTGCATAAACAAGCTACAGGTGCACCACATCAGACCACTTACTATGGGCTGGACCAGAGGCCAGAATCCCCGAGTCAGATTGACTTGCTGCCCACTCGGCAACAGGCGGCCTGACCACAGCTGGAGAAGCCGCAGAGTAAGTCAACTGGACAGCACATGCTACAGACGTCACGCACATGCAGGCATGCACAAAATTAACACTAGGCCGATTAATGCAGCACATTCCACCATGCGACGCTCCACCAAACTACGGAGCGCTTGGCTGGGCACGCGGCATGCTCGTAAGTGTCGTCGTTTGCCGTCGATTTCGTCAATATCGTGACAAAATGCGACATGCCATCGATGACATGTAGTGTCCTTGCTGATATGACTAGCCGATAATCCAAACAAACACTCCCCATATTTCCTGAAAGCACGCACTGTACACCGATGGCAACCTCCTGCCCGGCAGTCGACTAACTCGCGAGGCATTCATGACTCAGGTCCGCTGCCGGCTACCGGCCGGATGATCCGCCTTTTGAGAATGCGTAATGTGCTTACGATCGGGTGCAGATAGAGCAAAACGCCCTGTCTGGGATCATACGACTGCTTGGCACGTGGGGCGGTTGTGGCACGCTGGGTCTGGTCGCGGACCGTGCGTGTAACAGGTTAGTTGGGTGTCAAGCGGTGCACAATGCTTTTGACGAGTGCGTTTTGCGACCGTGCTTCACAATGTATACCAGCGAAACACCTGCGATGAAGTCATGTCCATGGCTGCGCCATCGCTGTCCAACCGTTGCCACCTGCACCGCATGTCCCCGACGGCTGCTGCCGAACTGTCACTGGTACCACTGATCACAGCTCTGATCCGCTCCGGTACGCTAGCCGCCACACACCCACACAGCCCAGTCGACATGGCTGCCTCGCCGCCCTTCACGAGCAGGCCCGCTCGCAGCTGTCTGCGTGACCTGTCTGCATCTGCGCACTGGCAATGGACACGTAATACGGCCCTAATAGCCACCTTTCAATTACGACTAACACCCCGACCAGGGTATGAAGTCGGCCGGTCGTGCGGCGTTCTCTCCCAGACATGTAAATCATGCCGGTGCGCGCCCGGGCGGGCCATGCAAGGGCGGGCTAATTGATAATCGATTCGGATAAAATTAATGGACGAACGGTGTCTATCCTGCCGGACACAGACCGACAAAAGCTGCCGATAGGCGGCGGCAGAAGGCGCTTCGAGCATCCTGCCTCCTCGACACCGGCGCCGGTGGAAAGGCGAGGCAAAATTAGGGCTTGTTAACGATATTTCTTGTTCGACCAGACTGGGGTCAGGGTTCAAGTGTATTTGGGTTTTCTACATCTCGCCTTTGACGCTTTGATCTCGCCGCTCTGCCGATCGGGGCTGACACTGGTTACATTTAGGGTTTCAATACCAGCCATTTTCGACTCGGCCGTGTTTTGATACAGCTTTTATGGCGTCTGGACAAACGGAGAATGGCCCGGCTCGGGATGTTTGGAGAGCGCGGCGCGCTGCTAACAGAAATAGCAAACAGCGCGACCGGCACAGCTCCAAGAACTGCCTTATGACAAGTGTCCACGTTTTATTGTTGGAGAGCAAACAGCAAACGGTGCCGGAGTCGCATGAATTCCACCTGGCCCGGAGCCGAACTGGCGGGCGTACAGACGCGTCCACCCTTCTAAGCGCTGAAAGCCGTGAAATTAGACCATGGAGATGGGCCGAGCGTTGACGCGCGCCTTAATGGTCCAGCGAACAATTAAAGTGAGGGAGGAGCGGCATGCAATAAAGTAATGGAATTACGAGCCCGGTAATTTTCCGTTCCCACGAGGTGCCTTAGAGGAGATGGAAGGGTGCCGCATCATGCATGCTAAGAGGGAGATAAAAGACAGATCATAGGGGCAAGCATACGTTTGCTTTTGCTTGGCAGACGCTTGGGTGGTTCGTGGACTTGTACGCTCAATGCCCGGACTCCAGGAAGTATACGGCAGTCACCAATGAATTCTTCATGCGAATGTCTAGCAGGATTTATGGCATGCATGCTATATAATACTGAATTCAATACGTGAACCGTTTTGCAAAGGCTGCATAGGCATATGCACCGATGCAGGGAGCGCTCCCGACCCCAACGAAATCAGAGGTTACTCATTGCTGCATAATAACACGCATACATTTTGCTCAAAGGATTCCGGCCTTACTCTAATCGATGCTGTACCACAGCGCTGAGATTGGGAAGTTCTAAGAGTTGTAAGAATAATGATGAAATCAGTCGACCGGCTCAATTAAGACAGTGCGTTGTGTTTTCCGACTACAGCCAAACAAATCATACAGGTTGGGTAACATATAAGCACATATATCCGTGCTAGCGACACAGCTTGGCCAAATAACACCACGCCATTTACTATTCCCCATACAATTTTGACATGTGCCGAATCTGATTCATTCCATCGATTGAAGAATCGAATTCATTTTATCGGACTTCTTTTTGGATACGTTCGACATGTGTGCGCTGACGAAGTCCCCAGACCAGCAAGTACAATTAGTACATTAAGTGAAGTGAATTGTTTTCGTATTCATGCACTTAAATTCACCCGCTCTTTGCAAGCGAAAAGATTAGGAAAAAAGTTTCCAGCTTTGCCATTTCTAGAACCATGTCGGGCTGGTTCTTGAAAGCAGCTTATCACCAAACAATACAGACAGGGGGTAAGACAGATATTTGTGCAATAAGGCTTCTATTTACGACGTGAATGGAGGTGCCGCAGTGTAAATACCGTATGCAATGCTTGTGCACTGTACAAACATACATTACATTTCGTGGGAATCACGTTGTAGTCAAAGTTTGCCGGAACATTGTGCCATAGCATATAAAAGAATACTCTCTTCTTACGTTGAACACTTCGCCGAGAAATAAAATCTTTCTCGAAAGGACTGTAAGTTTTGCCGCGGAAACATTTGCAGCAGTCGCGCCAGAGCACCGCTGCGGTCTTCGGCACGCAGAACCAGTCTCGATTAGCTGCCATCACAACGTTAAAGTCTCTATTTTGGCGACCGCACGGCTTTCTTTCTATGCGGTGTTGACGTTTCTGGCGAGGCCGTTAGCCTAGCCTGCCGGCCAGTGCAAAAGGACGTGACGTAATCGTGACGTATAGAAGGTTTGGTATATCTTTTGCACAACACAATTTGCAATCTGGACATGAGCTGCCAAAAAGATGTGAACGCTTTGCTAGGCAGACCTCTTACTTCCAACGATAGAGACGTGACATCATTTATGTGTGGTTTAATGTTTTATGACACAGACTATCTTAATGTATCAAAATTACGGAAGATTAGCTACAGAAGTCTTCTTTAACCAGTGATACGCTAATCATCGCCCTGATTTGCCATTTTTCATAAAGTGGACTGTTAGGGGGATTCATGTAATCATCTGGAATTTCTAACATAATGAAGATAGAGGCTAACTGAAAAACATCGGTGAATTGTTACTATCGAGATGTCGCGATTGGAACTTGTTTTTATGGTGTTTGGCCAATAATTTACCTCATTATGACAGGCAAAAAGGTCGAATTTACTGAAAATCGCATTTTTACAGCTTTACAACATCATACATAAGAGACCGTGCTTTGTCGTGACACAAAACTGCAACAGCTGTGCTCCTTGTTACCTTTGAGTGCAATAGTGTATACATGCATGTGCTTTGAGCATACATTCATGACATATGGTTTCTTTAGTGTAGCAATACCGGCGTGCCACACGCGTTCGTGGCATCGCCGGTTGTCTCCCGCGCGCCCGCTTCGGGAGTAGCTCGCCGTGCGGCGGTCCTCAAAAACCGCCGCGGCTCCGAAATCAAACAAATAAGAAACACAGTTTTTATTGTCAAAACACGTGCAATGAATGCCCATAGACTCCTAAAGATTTGGGTGCCATTACACGGCATGCCGGAGGGTTATTCTCAAATAACCTTTGACGTTGCATCAACCCTCTATCAGGGTCGCGGTGAAAATCCTGGTTTTATGTATGGAATGTAAACATCTTTTCGCGTATAAAAACGACTCGCAGAGTCCACGTTCTATTTTTGGTCTTGGACTGCTGTATTTAAATGCCTGCTAAGCCCTTAAGTCTCATATTCCTTGGGCATTATAGGACCAAGGGGCCTGAAATGCTTCGTAGATTTTGCCTCCACTTTTTCGACGACATCGTGCAATAAGGCTAACGTTTTAGAAGCTCATGTTACCATATTCCAAACACTCATGGAAAATTTCAAGACCCCATCTAAGACAGAGCATCAGCCATGACCTATTTGCCACGGTAACGTCGGTCACGTCTTGTGTTTCGGAGCCAACAGTGCAGGTTTGCCAGGCTTGATGTTTACATACCCCAAGTTAATATCATTAAGGTCAAGTTAGGTCAAATTTCTGAGCCGGTAAATTGCAAGCGAACGTGTTTTGTCGTTTCACGGCTTGGTTTGGGACGCTTTGGATCGAATCAGCTGGTATTTGATGTAGTTTGACAGGAATCACCGGTCGTGACTTGTTTTGTGCATGCCTGTCAGCATACCAGCATACCTAGTACCAAGCCCAGTTCCTGAGGTAACGGACAGAGGTCTGTTCACACGAGACTCGAGTTGTGTGGATATGCCATGTCACGATATGCCATGCCATGCCATCCACATGCCATGATATTCCATGTGGATATGCCAATAGACGCTCACAGATGCGCTAATATCGGTTTGCAGTTCACTGTGCCGATCGCTATGCAGCACTGCTTCCCCAACTGCCTAAGGATAGGAAAGGGGCTTCCTCCTCTTATGGTAACAGGCCAATATATTAATGGAGAATACGCTAATAGTGTGCACATAATTTTTGCTAGGTGGCATGCCATTCAACAATTCAAGCGTAATATATATATATATATATATATATATATATATATATATATATATATATATATATATATATATATGATGCATCCTCACCAAAGGAATCAGAAGCAATGAGCAAAAAAATACATTTGCTGCACAGTCAGCTGCTCACTTCTGATGCACACACTTTTCTGTACACCATTGCCAGAGCAACGAATGTTCTCAGATTTTATGATGTGTACATGGACGAGGAACCAATCATCAAATGAAAGCATCACTCCAAAACTTGTGCTTTGTACACAATATGGCCGGGGTACACAATGTGGTCACGCTAAGTGAAAAAAATGCAGATGAATGAGGTGAGAAGTTCGAGTTAAAGTCAGGCCTAGCGGCATCTCTTGATCGCGTAATTGCACGAAAAACATTAATATGATGGTGTGGTTGTGGGCTTGCTCCATGGATCCGATGGCCATCAGCTGTCCACCGTTATCACCTGTCGTCAGACAAAGCAATCTGGAAGACTTCACAGGTTAGGTAAACCTATTTGTCCCACATGTGGAATGGGTGACGAGTTATACATGGTTCAGTTTTTGGAAACATGCGTAAGACGTTTGCGAAATCTCAGGCAGATGCTTCGAAAGATGCCACGCACTGTGTCTGCCCTTGCTTCTTTAGTCACATTTAGCCCCTTTCACACTACTGTTGCATTTGCCAACTCAGAAGAGCAGGCTTGGGTTTCCCAAAACCTTCGTGATTTATAAATAAAGTGCTGAAAAATGCAAACGGGTGGATAACGGGAGGGCAAACTGATATAGAATGGACATTGGGGGAGCATGGGCATAGCCACATGGATAACGGGTAAATGGGCCAGAGGGGTGCTGCCCGTGAAGGTCGCTGGTGCAATCCATCTGTTCACAAACACTGCACGCCGAGAGGGTCCTTTCTTCTGTGCTTGGCTGCGCAAGCGACAAGTTTCCTCAACTTTTCTAGCATGTAAATAGACAAATAATAATTCACTGGGAATTCAAACAAAGATGCGCATCAGGCCACACACACGGCTGGCCACGGTGTAGTTCAGTCAATCCCCTTCACTAGCACATCATCACACTGGGCCAGTCAGATCGGTGTTATTTGCCGCCATCGAAAGCTATATCAATTACTGCGAGGGCCTGTACTCCCCGAATCAATTCTGCTGAGACATCTGAGCTTTAACGTGCTGGAAACCGTAGCTACACATGCACATGCTTCACCTCTAGCCCAGTCTCTGACTAGATATAGCTGTGGCTGCTCATACGATGCGTCTGGGTTACAACTCCAGGTAAGATGTGAGTGCATGTTAGTGCAAGGTCTTAATCATCCCACATAATTAACAGCTTTAGGTTTCAGTTCTAAGACATAACTCTATAAATCGTCCATTTCTTATTAGTCTCCGATATTTTGTTGCCAAATGACTCATTGATGACCTATCAACAAGCCTGGTTAGTACGTTCTCAATGACGAGCGGGGAGAAATATGCATAAATGTGTCAGCAATGGTTATCAAACACCACTTAAATTCAAACCACTCGAAACGACCAATGGTCACGGCAAGCCAGCTGCATGCAACGATTCGCCGAATGATAGTGCGAAGAGAGCAGCTCTTTGACCGTTCGGCGAAGAGACCTGCGATCTGCGCCCGCCGTGCGGAGCGCAAGGGCCGTCTAGGCCCGACCTGGCCCTGACGGCGCCTGCCGGCGCACGTCATAGGTCCGTCTCCCCCGGTCTAAATAAAGTCGGCGGCAGCAGGCGACCCTGAACAGCCCTGACACCTCTTCCACACCTTCACCGCCTCGCTAATCCACCGCGGCCTAATCCCGCCGTGCACGGCCTTGCCTCAGGGCCGGGCCGACCTCCGCGCCCACCGCCCGCGGGCCCCTGGCGCAGCCCCGGGCCCCACCGGGCGAGCGCCCGGCTCCGAGGCTTCGCTAAGAGGCTGAGAGGCCCGTGCCACGCGGGCAGCGCTCCAGTTGTGGCGTGCTGCGCCGGCTCGCGGCTAACCCGGTCCGCATTCCGCGGATGAATCGCATCGCGCGCCGCGGCCTTACGCGGCTCGGAGACGGCGGATGGCGAGCCGGCATCGCGGCGATCTCAAGCGCGGCGCTCCACAAAGCCGCACCTGATCTCCCGAGCCTCCGTGCCAGGCAGATCGCAGGCATTAACACCTAACTGGATTTTCATGGCACCGGCGAAAACGCCGGAGCTCAGGTGTGGCGCGAGGCAGGGGGTGCCTCGCCGGGCCGCGTCAGTGTGCATACATCTCCGGTGCTCGCAACCACCCAATTATATGCAACATGATGTAACGCGCCGCGAAACCGGACTAACGGCTAGTAGGACGGTAACGGCACCGTTTGTCAAACTCCGACGGTGCTGGAAACGCTAGCCTGGGTAGCGGCTAATGGAGAATAATAAGTTATTAAACAGTTATTCGATGTCGGAGGGATTGGCGATCGGTATCGGTCGTGATTGGCTCGTCCGTCGACATTTATTCGCTCGTTTTTCTCATCTGACGTGATCGCGCCGTCCCTATTTTTCACATTTATGTCACCGGCCTGTTGCAGAGACTGGCGCTGCGCCCCTATCTGATCTATAAGTGCCAATTTAGAGAATAAATTACCCGTTCGATTGGTCTGGTTTATTGTCGCGGTCGCGGCATTGTCGTATGAATTAGAGAGCTTCGTTGTGCAGGCTTCAGTCGTTTTTCGCTCAGACTTTTCTGGCCCAGCAGGTGAATAAAGTCCACCATCGATCCTTGCAGATTTGTGAACGCCTTTTTGTCGATTCCATCGCACCAAGGTTACATGAGTGCACCAGAACATCGTGCAATCTTCTGCAGAGATTAATATGAACGCCGTGCATCGTTTGATGTGAACATTCCGGTCTTCCCAAGCTGTGGTGACAAGTGGGCATAACATGCACGGCGAGAGAGGAAAACATTCCAATCGCTTTTGTAACGTTCAGGCGAAACAACAGTGCCGAAGGGATGCAAGTACCGCTAGAATAGGAACAATGCCACAAGCGCGCGGCATCTTCATTTTTCTTCTCTCATTACCCCGGTTTGTCCCAACCAACCTCTGCAAACGTCCTAGGTATGCTTGTGAACTTGCGCTGACTGAAATGAACGCGCCTGCATCAAACTGGAGGACTACCTTTGCATTATTTCAGCTTTGACGTGAAAGTTGCATCCTAAAACCCTTCCACGAGATTGTTGTGACGTGTCAATAGGCGTGTATTTGAGGATCAGCTACAAAATACAATGTGCATGTATCCATGCTAAGATAGTATCGATGCACCGCTGCTGCGTAATATAGCATCCCCAAATAACTCGATGTAGTCATCTGATGCATCATTTTTCTGGTTGTGTTTTATGACCAGTCATAGCAAGAAATTTGTGGTAGACGTCTGCCAATCAATTCAGTGAAATCTCGGTTATAAATCTCATTAGATGTGACGTCGCTTAATTCATATACCGCATTAAGTTGCTCCGAAAGGGTTTCTATTGAGACTTACATACGTTACGCTACTCGATTGTTAAAAAGATGTAAGATGTTTTTGATTGGCCACAGATATTGGTACAGTCAGTGCAAACTGATTGATGCGTCTTATCGATCCAATACATAATAAATACAAACGTTGAGATAACTTCAGCTTGACTTTGCTTCGAAATAACACCAGCACACCAACATCACTCAAGAATAAGACGGTATCAAGATGGTAACTTACGGGCCACAGCTGCAAGGAGGGCGACAATTCGGAGCGTATGGCTGCGTCATGGTTTGGACGTATACGTATATTAGCGTGGACACGAGCCGTGGGTCGTAAAAGGTTTCAACAATCCTGGGTGTAAGTCTTTAATTTCGATTTGTGCTTAGCGCTGCTGAGAACACTTGGAGTAGCGGTTCTCAGACAAATTTGGGGAGGGAAAGGCAATAGGGATTCTAAGTCCAATCTTTCTGTGCTGTGCTACAATAAACATAATTTTCGACACCTGCATGGGGAGCTTGGTGGAAAAGGTCTGGATCCGCTCTCTGCCCGGTGCGCACGCCGCTGGGTAGCAGGCTTACTACCCAGTCCCACCAGGTTAGCCTATTTCTGGAATGACCATGGCCAATCGTCCCAAGGGTACCCACACACAAAAAAAAACCAAATGATGTGCGAAAATCGCTGTTTTAGTGCTGCTCCACAAATTTGTTTGCATTCGAGCCATTGAGGACACCCAACGCCTTCAATGCAATGACTGGAATCCATGAGTACAGAGCCGATCCTCCATCTTACGGTTTTCACAAACCTCACGCAGTCTACAGTCCTCATCCAGATGACTTCCCACTCCGAACACAACTCTGGAGCCCTCACATCCGAAAGTGCCCGAGGGAGGAAGCCCGCGTCTGTGACGTGACGTACTGAAAGGCGCCGCTCGTCCCGAAGCGAACTGACTGCGATCAGAACAGCGTTGAATTGAATTGAGCGTTGAATTGGTGTAAGGCTGCGTCGGACGCGAGGCTACTCGAGAACGCGGACTGAGCGCTGGTGGTGGCCGGAATCGGTGCTGATCTCAGAAGCCGAGGCGCGCTAGCCTTTCGCAGGTGAATTACCCAGAACCGACCCGAAGACGGACGCGGCCGGTGCGGTTCTCACCCTGCGCAAGATATCGTTAGATTATGTGGCAATGCACTGGGGTCGTTCTAATCTCGTTGGGAGCAGGACGGCATCGTGACTTACTTTTTCGTCACGATCGGTGCGAAAGATTGTGACGCTAATAGACGGAACAGAGCACGAAATTGTTGCAGCAATTACTATAACGAGTCAATTGTTATAGCTCATCGTCAAAGCCTGTGACGATGAGTCCCTTCCCGGACTGCTCAGATCCTGTCGGCCCCGTGAACGACCTCTGCCGGTGATGAGCCAGGCTGGTCTTAACTTTCCTTCCGACAACAAACCAGGGTCCTCACAGCAACAAAGTTGATAGAACTTAGGCCATATTAGAGAAGATTTGGCTTGTACCTAACGTATGTATATATATATTATATATATATATAGAACTAAATAAATTAGTACTCTTAACTTGACGTTCGCGACTATATTGCAGATCCTGCATGCACATGGTTATATGTTTGTATTGAAGTGCGCAGATATGGTTAGCTATCTCTGTTACATAACATGCAATGCTATGCGAGATTTGCTTGTACCTACGGATCAATAATATCTATTATCGTATGAACTAATAAATTAGTAATTTAACTGCTGCATTCGCCATATAGCAAGACTACAGTGGTTATTCGCGTTATTGAATGCGCAGTCATGTGGTTTAGCTATTCACCGAATCCTGTCTACAAATAGACATGCATATGCAGCTTTTATCTAAGCCATTACGTGCCTTTTCGTTTTCATGCCCAGCAAAAAACGGCTTCAAGGTATGACATCCTGGAATGTTCCTAATCCTCTCAGTTTCAAACTGAGTTGGTTCGTCACAACCACCTTTCATTTTTCTGGCATACGCCAGAGGGAATAGTAGTCTCAATCCCGCTTAACTGCCTGGGTACGGCAGCCTTTAAGCCGGTCCTGGGCTGGCCATCATTTTTTTGTGTAATACGGGTGTGTAATGCTATTAAGTTTTGGGAATACGGCCGTAAGCACCTTCGCCACACGCCATGCAGAACGAAACACCTCTAAGGCTGGATAGCCGGCGAACTGTGAGATATCGGGCTCGGATGCTCCACCATTAGATGTGAAGCTAGCCGGGGCTGGCGGCAGACAAACGACCGTCCCAATCGATCGGGCGTCTGCTCAAATTCCGTCGGCCTCGTGAGACGGCGCTGCCGCGGCGGGGGTTGCTCTGCCCTTTCCCCAGGTCGCTGCGCGGGGTCTGGTGGGGAGGCCGCCCACCGTCGTTAGTCTGAAGACGGCTGACGCGCTATATTTGCTGGCCACGATTTAGCGCCGGCGCGATAGCCAAATAGAGAGATAACGAGGCGTATGCGGCGGGTGGTCGGCCGACAGTTGCCGTGATGATGCGCCGTCGTAAGCCGGCCGAGCGAGAAACATTATCGGGAACAGGGCCCGGCGCCGCCGCCTCTGATGGATGTGCGCTCAGCACTGGAACGCGCCGGACTCCCGCGTTGAACCGGCAAACCTGGCGCGCCGCCCCGCCAGCACGGCATCGCCGGCGAAGACGAGCGGCCACGAGCGTCTCAAACGCATCTGTGGTGCGAAGCCGACCAGTTGGCAGCACTTGTATAGGTACATATTAGGTCGGTACAGGGCCTTGGCAAACGCGGCGACAGGGGCGCCGACCGAGATAAGGTGCATCAACTAATTACGCTGAGGCATGGCTTGGACCTGCGCCACTGGCAGGCCCGCTGCGAAGGCTAGCGAACAGCAGGGCGCTGGAGAAAAACGACCATCTTAACAGGCCGCCGCTGTCATGACGGTAGTGACGTGTTGGCCTGCCGCTGAATTCGATGAGGAACAGTCCCGAGTCGCTTGGGCCAGTGATTGCTGGCCGGATCCGCCAGTGAGATAGCTCAGTGGTTTTTAAACTATGGCCTCGTTCCAATGATAATTGTGGTTCGCCGGGTGTGAAGATAATAGTCTACGGGTGATCACATCTGTAATAAACATATTCTCGAAGGTGACGTAAATAGGAATATATGGATGCTGAATATTATATTAAGAATAATACAGCGATTTAATGCTTAGACCGAAAGACTTTAAACCGTGGACATGTTCGTCAAAATTCCCGCCTGTACTCACCATCAAAATATTGAGACTACGCACATTTCAAATCGTTGTCAATTCTTGCGAAACGTAACAATACTGATATGACAATTTTAAGATGGCACATCTTACTTACACTTGTTACTCGAAATGCTTTTAAGCATTTAGAAAGGCTTCACAATTAACTTGTATTTTATTCATCCATGGGCGGCTCTAATCCGCTCTGACGAAAAATTTGTGGGAGAAGGTCATGTTAAGAAGGAAAGACAGCCTGATTCAGTCTTTGACACTAGCATTTTGTATTAGGCTCGGTTTCGGTTCTATCACAAAGGGGTGCTAGCTTCAAGAAATGGAAAAATTTGATTGTAATGAAATATCGGAAACAGGAGGCGTAGTATTGTAAACATTAAAAAAGACCAATTTTTATCTAATGCCAGTAACAGTTCATTATGATTTAAAATTCAGTGACAGGGCAAATATATGAACATGAGCCAAGGTGGGCTCTTGGGGCTAGGTTTCTGTTCGGTCAGTTTGTGGGCATAAAGCACTTGACAGGACAACTCCTTTTCTTCCCATTTTCTAGTTTTAACCGCGGCAGGTTGAGTTGCACTCCCATTAGTACGATTTCGCAACCGACAAATGGCATATGGATGACGTTGCGACTGAAAACAGCCTCGCCTTTCGAACTTTGAAATTTTGAAGAATGCAAATAAAGTTGTCTCAGCTCACATTGCCAACGCATTCGAACGTTTTCTGTGCAGTTTTGCATGATACAATCCGCCTGCTGTTGATAAGAAAACAAACTGGCCCGGTGAATTGCCATTGTCTCCGGTAAATGTGCATCAGTTACGGGTCAAAACGGTGCGTTGTGTCAAAGAAACGAGGAAGATTTCGCAGTTCATAATATCCACGTCCCTCCAATACAGCGAATTCCGCAAATTCCGGGCGTGGGTCGGTCTGATACGCTCAAGAGTGAGGAGGTGTATAGGCATGTGTTCTTTTTAGTCAATGTCACAGGTCGTGCTGGAGCTGTGTTTGGGAGCACTACAAAGATCACGTCAGATGATATTGAGACAATGCTGATGTTCTGAGTGGATTTATTTGGAATACTCTGGATCACGATTGACTATACAGAGTTCACGATCTTTATCATCATTCATGGCGTCCAAAAGGTGGCAAGTTCTGCTAGGGTGGCGTATCATCCACCAACGTCCAAATCTCCCCTATTAATCCGCGAAGACCTTTGCCAGGTAAGAAGGGACGATGTGTTACCTACCTATGCTATATGTGGGAACCCTGTAGCATTCATACAACTTTTACATCTTACTTACTTAGGGAGCGTCTGTCTGTCTGTCTCGTTTTGCGTGGCGCCGTCCATGGGGCAAACGGCGGATCACTGAAGGGTGAAATTGGGACACGACGCGCGGGCGCACGGGGCGGTTGTCCGATTTTTGACAGGCTCACATGCAATCGTGCGCAGACCATGGGTCTGTCGTATTCCGTTTTTATATAATTTTTGTCGTATTACGAAAAGAAGAGGAAGTAGAGGCTTGAGGCCAGCGACCAGCGTTATTAGTTTAAAGATTTACGACGTATGCGGGCGCACCATATACCAATCATTCAGCGATCCCACAGCTGTCCGACCTAAAGGTACGCCAATAATAAAGCGGAAAGACAAAACATCACATTTTCCAGGAATGGTGTCAAATGCGACACGCTGTGACAACAGCAACAAAAAAGGAAAGAAAAACAAAAACGAGACAGATGGGATCGCAAAACCACATGGACCTTTGCTCAGTTTATTGTGCACAATATCCTTTTTCGATGCTTTCTCTTCACTAACCAGGAACGAAAGCTATTCCAAATGTATTACCCTTGTCTACAAAAGAACCAGTTCTTGGCAGGGCCGAAGTCACGCAGAATTCCAACATTATTAGTTTAAAGATTTTTGATTCCATCCACAGCTCTGTGTGTGAGCTTGCTGCTTTGGGGCTCGTCAACTACGCTGGCTATTTGCGTCCGGCTCTGCTACTTGTTGCTTGTTGTTGCCGGTTTGTCAACTTGCCTGACTGTCAAAGTATGGAAAGAAGGAAAAAAGAACACAAGAGAGGCTGGGAGATCCACAATGCTCTAGTGCGTGCAAAGCAAAGCTTCGTGCACCTCCGTCTTCTTAACTAGTGCAATTAAGATATTCGAATCCCGTGAGAGCTGTTATCCATATAGATTTCCAAAGCGACCGGATCCATTCGCTTATGCTTGGGTGCCATCTGCACAGTGATAATTACACCTGCTACCATCTCATTCATCCAATCCCATAAAAGGCGCCTTGTTGGTAAGATTAAACCAAAACTACACCAGTAGCGCAAGGCCGACCACATGGGCGCGCCAGCGACGCCAGGCCCTGAAACACCCGCCAAGCTATATCGCGCCGTCTGCTAACCCGTCCGACATTCCGGGCATTTCTGGTTCTGGTGGAATGGGGCGCGCCTGCCTGCCCAGCCTCTCCGCAATCCCGGGAGCCTCGTGCCGTCCCCCGCCCACATCGGTCGGATGCCACGTAGGGTTACCCGGCGGTCATGAGGTCCACGAGAGTCTTTCCTCTTCACTGGAACATGAAGACGGGCGGAGGGCGGGGACGATTTACTCTCGGGGGTTCAGGATGCGGTTCTGCGGTTGTAAAGGCGCCGTGAGACGGGAGGTTGACCGCCGACTGGCCGAGCTCAGCTGCCTCAGTCCGAACTGGCTCAAGCGGCGCGAGCTCGTCGCCGTGTTTTCTCCAATCCTCTCGTCGAATCAGTGATCATTAGGACGGCTTAGCAAACAATGACGACATCATGACGTCGTGGTATCACTGGCGACGCACTGGGCCGTGCTTCGGATCACCAAGGCGGCCAGGCGTCGTCACGTAAACAGCGGGGTACGCCCAATCAGGCCAGTGCGCTGCCGTTTGTCGCAGAGTGTGGTGACCTCGGGCGCTCGCACGCCAACGCCGACGGTGGCTACTCTCGGCCTAATCGGTGCTCTAGTGCCAGCTGGGGCCCACCGCGCGCTGAGATGCCGCCGCTACCCAGAACCGGTGACATCACGCCTAATTCGGGCCCGGACCGACCGCAGCCCGCATTACGGACCGGACGGCAGGAGCCGGCGACTGGCACCGCGTCGGACCGCCTCCGCGTCCTTCGTCCGCGCACGTGGGTCGCGATGGTCCCCGCTGGGTCATGTCAGATCAGCACTAATTCTCCGAGGCTTGCTGCCGGCCGGACGTCCCTCAACCGCCGAGAGGTCTTTTCGTCCGCTGAGGAAAGCCGGATCAGGTCAGATCAGGTCATTTCGAGTCAGCTCGAATCGGGCCGGGTTACGTGAATTCGGCCGTGCGATCTGGGGACAGGTCGGGTGGCAGTGCGTCGCTGCGCGCGACTGCCCGGCGACCAGCGCCGCGCTATTGGGACCAGTCGACCGACAATCGCAGCGCTATCTGATCCGACCCGGGCGCGCTTATGACGCGTAAGAATAGGGTCATCCCGACAGGTTGACAGGACCGCCCGGGCGGCGGCGCGCGCGGCGCCCAGAAGTGTATCATTTTCCGGCGCGTTCGCCCCGCATTTGTCACGGCGGCGGCGGGAATGCCGCGTGTCCGAGCCGGCGCCGGGAGAGGCGGCGCATTACAATACGCCGGCGCCGCTGGACGTATGTTAAGTGACCGGCGTGAGCGATGCGGCCGGGCTGCGAGCCCGTCCGGGAAGGGCAGACGCGTCGCTGATGCATCGACCCCATTGGTCGCGAGCGCAATTTAAGGGCAATCAGAGCCGCGTGTCGAGCAGCTTGATCAAGCGCGGCGCGGCTGGCGCGGCGGCGTCCTGATCGATGGGCGACCAGCTCCACCCGCGGACCGCTGCTGCTTGCGACGCGGCGCTCGTTGATGAGAAAGTCGTGTCCGTCGCGCGAAGGTACGGACGCTAACTGATCGGCAATATCAAGCGCTTGCATTCTTGAGTGAGGTCGCATTCGTTTTTTTCTTGTCTGCACTGACGCGCTTGGAGGACTGCGGGGTAGAGCAGAAGTCGAGATGCTTCTCCGTGGTTTGGCCTTGCTGGGTTCTCTGACATGTCAATCCTGCAGACAGTTGAACAGGTCGTGATAGATCTGTTCCCGAACACACAGCTGCAGTTCGGTTCGTATAAAACTTCGTGGCTGGTTATTTGTAATGTTTCAGAAGCCTTGCGGGAGGTATCAATCAATATTTTTGGAGAGTGCCGCCGCAAAATGGTCCTACATCCGTGGACCGAATTAAAGCCTTCCAAATGGGGATGACTTTTACGGACTGAGCTGTCGGTCATGTGTGACGCCTGAGCATTACGACTGGTGTTAAGCTTTTTGCCTTGATGACCCCAAAGGGTGTTTTGCAAGAATTTCTAAACCGAACTGTACCGATTTCATCATCGGTCAGGTCAACATCGAGTGATGACTTCGATCAATGCATCGACGTCGTCTTCAAAACCTTGGTTGAGTAGACGCTGGCCATTAACACTGGCGGTTGCATCCAGGCATTGGAGTACGAAACAGAACGGCTGACTCCATGCCGGCAACGCAGCACGTCATACATAAATGAAACTCTGCACCTGCTTGGGACGGCGTCTTCTCATCATGTCCCGTTTACCGCCTGAGTGAAGTCTTAGCTCCAACAGCAGAACCGCACCGCCGCAGAACCAGGCCGGCAGGCAAAAACACAGCCGGTTTCACATTATCGCACTGGTCCAGGTTTTATATTATTCCTGAAACGTCACCTACGGAGCCACGAGACCGACAGCAACAAGGTGCGTTTACCGTTGTTTCCAGGTCCACCCTACGCATCCCAGTCACCGGAGCTGGTACACGCAAAATGACACTTCACTGCGTTGACGCCTGATAATGCAGAAGTCGTTTTCTCACGTGCGCTTCATGAAATGAACGCGAAGGTAGCATGCACATGAATTTATAGTTGCTGTTTTGTCAAGCCTGTCGCGCAAAGCGCTCCCGCGGCATGTCAGACCTTGACATGGAACAACTGCTCGATGTCAGCCATAGCTATGTTAAGCCACCTCACAGAGACCTTAAAACATGGGCATTGGACGGGTTCGCCAATAGGCCGACGCGATCGAACGATCGTTAGAATGTTAATCAACAGCTGCAGCTGCTGTGATCGCCTGGTAGTGTGTGGCATGTACACGTCGGTTATCGAGATAGGGACGGACGAGTATAGTGATGACACTGCTCTCAAGATCGACATGATTTTCCGCGAGACGCTACACTGGTTTTCACCCAAGCAGGTTTGCGGTGGGTTATTCCAAAAAGAAGTTGTGTTGTGACTTGTGATCGAGGCTGCTTGTTTCAGTCGCATCATTGACTCGCAAGACATCTTTGTTCTGTCCAGTTGAAGATGCATGACAAAACTGAGCGCAGCATGCGGCTGGAAAGGCAGTTTGTGCGTATTTGGTAGGAAACATCCTCCGTTTACGTTAAGAAGGGCGCGACGTCATAACGATATGTTTCCAAGCCAACAGTTTCAATGTCATATGAAATACCCTCGGCTGGCATTTAATTGATCCTGCGTCATCATGTTCACCATTTTGCCTTGGTAGTTTCGCTCCATTCGCGGCCAAAAAACTTGACTGTGCTTATTCTTTCCTGGCACGCAAGTACAATGTCCTCTCACCCGAGCACGCCTACCCTGCCTTAGATCGCACAGCATGACAAGGGCGTTTTGACGCCCCCACCTTAGCCGCTCCTGTATACTGCTCTTTCTCCATCCGTGAGCTTCCTCAAACGTGCCAGAAACACAGATAGCACCCAGTCACGATATGTCGTACAGTCCATCCCCTGTGTTAAGATGCTGGAGAGACAAATCGCCCATCGGGACTGGCGTCCATTCCTGCTCAAAGCCAACTGAGATACATTCTTTTAGCCAGAGGAGCCGACTCCGCTCTGATCTACCACTGGGCACCCCCGGGTGTGACCTGTGCCCTAATCGGGCGCCGGGCAGTGTCCGCTGCCCTGATTCGGACATCGGAACACCCGCTGGTATCGGAACACCTTCAACGGCGGACAGCTGTTGCTGATTTGTGTGCTCTGGTATGCGGAGTACAAACTGCGCGTGTCACAATGCTGAACAGACAGAATGAGGACGGAGCGTGTTCGACTGAACAGTAAGGCTCAGCCGGAAACACGCTTCCCGGAGCAGCGGTTTACCGTAGCAACAGCTAGAGCAGCCCTATTCCTCATAGTTGATAGTTGCTTCACTTATGGACAGGCGCCATCTCCCGGTGCCCAATGTTGCGATGGCCGCAGCCTCATCGCGTTCGCTTCACTCGCCGATCCCTTTGAGGAGCTCTTAGACCGATGCGTAGATTGGGCCGTCCCAGCTCTCCTTATCGGCGGCGTCGGCGTGCCGTGCAGACGTCGAGGTCGGCCGGGCGCGAGGGCGGTCCCCGCCCGGGAGGCGCGGCAAAAGTGCGCCATTGTTCCTGCTCTTCTCACGCCGGGGACTCACACGCTGCCGCCGGCCGGCCGCATCTGGGGCACGACCGCGGCGCGGCCCGACGATCGCTGCACGACCGCCCCTGCACACCGATAACACACGGCGCCGAGGCCTCGAAGAGCGACTTTTTCTCCGCCGGCGCGCCCATCTCGTACTGGAATCGCAGTTCGCTCCGGAAAAAACGGCCGTCTGGGGCTGGCTTTGGGGACTGCCCGGGCTTAATGACCGTCACGTCCAGCCGTGACAGATGGTTGGACAAGTCGGCACCAGCTTATCCTCGGCCTAATGAAATGGTACAAATAGCCGAGCGGATTACGTCTAGGCCGGGCATGAAACAGTCAACAAACGAACGAGACCGCAGCGCACCGGGCTTATGCATGGGTGTAAGGAGGGAGCCTCAGGGACACACACCATATGCTGCTTTACACAGCATGGTTGCGGGCCTGGGCGTCAACGACGTGGCGATGGCGAAGCGGCTGCGGAATATCAACAGCAGAGCACCTTGTCCCGGACCAAGGACATCATTTACGTGCTGCCACACTGATCCAATATTTCAAGCATCCGAAGTGTGACTGAAAAGGGCCCTGCACGCCTCGTCTCCAGCCATCTTTTCACACCAGTTGGAATGTAATTCTCGGCTCTCACAGGGCTCCGTGGACGGCCGAAGCGTCTCAGCAGCATGTCCCCGAGCCTGACATCCTGTGCATAAAAAGACGTTCACGTACATCCCGGTTCGCACATTTACGTGGAAGGGTTCTTAGGCCTCATCCAGAGACCTCCGAGTTCCTAAGGCAGTTTACTATGCATCAGAAACCCTACAGCAGCCCATTGAGTGCAAACGAGGCCTTGGCCCAGATATAAGGTAGATACGCCCCTAACTGGACTCTCAGAAATGTGTACGTGCATGTGCATGCACAACAGCTTTAATCCTGGCCTCCTGCACGTGCAAGTCCCGGCAAGCACCACATAGGATCCTGGGAGTACGCCACCCTCGACATTCTCTACCCGGGGTCCCGAAATGCTGAAGATACAAACAACATCTACCTGGGTACCTACGTATGTGCAGCTTCATACAACCTCGAACTGGATTGACTGGATGGATGGATGGAACCTCTAACTGGATGGACTAACTGGATCTAAGGATTTTACGGGTACAGGTAGTCTCCGCTGAAGCTCTCAAAGATGATGAACAGCCTGCAGTTTTTCTCTGGAGTCCCGAGAGCGCACAATCCTGGGCGGCTCTCTGAGTTCACAGATGCGTGCCGATCCCTTCAGTACACCCTGGGCTCTTGACAGCGAATCTTTCTCAACACTTTCTTCCTGAGTTCCCGAGTCTGCAGGGGCTGGCGGTCTCTACCTGAGCTTTCAGAGGTGGGAAGCTCCTCGCTGCCTCCAGCTGGCCTCTAGAGCATGCGCAGTGGACGCCGGCGCTCCCCGGGTCGACAGGCGCGGCGGTTTCCGAGGTTGTGCGGGCCCACGAGCAGACCAGCAGGGGAGGGCGCAGCTCGACCGTGCGCCGCACAATAGTCGCTGCCGCCAAGGCTGTGACCAATGGCCGAGTGTGACCCCGTATTAATGACGGCCGTACGACTGGCGGAAGGGGAGCCTGGGCGAGCCCGGTCACCTGTGCCGGCAGGCTGCGCGGCCGGCCCGCTCCGCCTCGCCGGACGTCATCAGAGCTGGCACTGCAGCGCAGGTCGTGAACGCCATCGCAGCAATTACGAGACGCTCGTCCAAATGTTGCACAGCATTTTTGGCAGCGTAGTGTTTTTGGGCTCTCAGTCGTATTGCTGCCGTAATCCGGGCAGCACTACCGTGGAAGTAAAAATGCGATGCAGCCGTATCTTGGCGTGGTAGACGCACGCAACGGTGCTCTTGCACTCCTTGAAAACTACAAGTCGACTGACTTCCGGTGTAAGCATGCGCCGCAGGTAAGTATGTTTCTGAATGTGCTTTATGGAATGATTACCAGGTTTGGCTGCTCGTAAACTAACCCTGCTCTTAAACAAGGCCGTAGTCGCCTGCCAATGACTAGCGCGCGCGCGCGCGCGCGTGTGTGTGTGTGTGTGAGGAGGATTTCCACTCGTTCCACATGTTACAGAAACAATTGTTTCAAACTTCAGAGTGAGTGAGGAGACGCACAACCCGTGCTGAGAAAGATCTCTACTCTGGAGAGGACGGGGGGGGGGGGGGGGGGGGGCACCATCGAATAGGAGCGCCAATACAGCGGATGAACCTCGCGGCTGCAGGCTGAGCTCCTATCAGCGGCGCGATTCCATAGCATATCAGCTGCAGGCTGAGCTCCTATCAGCGGCGTGCTTTCATGGCATATCAGCTGCAGGCTGAGCTCCTATCAGTAGCGCGCTTCCATGGCATATCGGCGGCGCCGAGGTGTGACTCTTCCAAAACTTGCCAAGAGCTTGGCGGAAGCCGAATTTGCAATAGGAAATTTTGGTGACGCTGAAATAGCGATAGAAGTTTTGCAATGTCCTACTGAGTTTTGCAGCGCAGTTTTAAGCAACATTAATACAAAGGGGCAAGAATGAGTAAGGCACTTGTTTACTATCTGTGCGCGGTGAATTTTGGCCTTGGCCTTACCTGTGTAATCTGACCTTTGCCCAGTTAGCCCGGCCCGGTCCAACTAGGACACTCTTCGAGTGCCGTCGAGAGAGATCAACCGGTACGCCCAGCCTAAAGCTGTTCGAAGGCAAAACCAGCATGGAGCGTGCAAAAGACACGAACTGTTTACAAAATCATAAGTGGGCTTTTCACGTATCCGTAGACCACAATAACCCTCGTACACGGGTGCGCGCACCCCAAAAATGGGTGCCGGATTACAGTGCGTTCTTTAATGGAGATCATAGCGCGGCCTTTAAGTAGAAGTGGACCTTGGATCCTGGGATATCGCTGATAGCTTTTTTAATGTAGCGGCGGGATCCCAGGAGATCTTTCCACGAAATCTGCAAACAAAGCTTTGTTCCTAGAAAATCAATTGGAAAAGCACATGGGAGATCCAAATCATATCAATCATTACACAATTGAATAATATAAAAATGCTAGGTGAACATTTGGACTAAACGGAACACCAGAGATCTCTTACCTAATTGGAAACAGTTGCTAGTTAAGTGTATTTCAAACCTGTCCTGTATAAGCTTTTTTCAAACCCTTCCAAACCTTGCCAGGAGCTTGGCGGAGGCTTACGTGAGAGGGAGGGAAAAATCATAGATGAAAAGGCTTAAAGTAGTCATTAGCCAAAATCAGCTAATGACAGCCCGCTACAACTGCCCAATAATCTACAACCACTCAATTCCCGGTGTCAGTAAGGGTTATACAGTCACAAGTCGGAGGGGGCAATTACCTGGTCATTTTTGTGCTGGGTTTTGGGCTGGATCTCCAGGGAGTCCACCCAGCTAAGCAGAGCTTGTTGCTGGGAGAACTCCCGGAGCCAGCGCCATTAATTTGGGTATATGTGCATGACTTTATATCAGAAATTGATTATGAAACATGAAGGAGGTCAAATATGAAGTGCGTTGGATATGTACAGCACAAGGATGGCAATGTCTTCAAATATGTTTGTTACGTTAATATGTGTTCACGAAATGCTTGCGGATGATGTTCTTAACGATGGTTTTCGATACAGGGATATCAGCTATTCTTGGAAAATATGGAACCATAATGTCGTTCCACAGCTTAGGGCCAAGGTTTTTGCTATAGGAAATGTTGGTGACGTTAGTGAAAAGACCTTATACGGGACGTATAAATAGCCAATAGGTAGAGACATCAAAATATCTGTTACCAGTGCAGAAATGTGACATAGCTACCGAAACGTGGGCGACCTTTCGTAAAATTTGAGAGTTACGGTTGCAAAATAAAAAAAATCAAGATAAACTGGTTTCAGCCGGTCTATTAAACTAAACAAGTTACCCCCTTGTATTCAGAGAAAATTGTGTTCCATCCATCACTCCCTGAAAAGCTAAAAAACGTGACTCTGATCCTGAGCGTCCTTTCGACAATGTCATCATGGGCGTATCGTATCCAAGAGCTTCATTCGTCAAACCACGAATTAAGCCCAGCACAAACAATCTTAATATTTACACTGCAAATCTTACGTCGTGTAGATTTGCAATCTCGGAATTAAGACCAGATCAGGAGACTCGTTTCTGGAATCCATGCATATACATAATCCTATTAAACAGGAAGGTTTTGGCGGTCAGTTCTTAAGAGTGTAATGAAGGACCATTAGTCATTAGAAAGTGGTCATGCGGCTTTCCTTCACGCACTTGCGGCGGCAGCAAAGCCGAGTGTGTCGTGACTGTGTGCCGAACTGGTTTCACAGCTTTGGCTTCTGATTGATATCACCCATTTGCGAATTGGTTGGCTACTAGAATACCAGTGACTAAGTGGTGTATGGAGAGCATTTGTCCATTTTCACTCAAATCTCAGCTGCACGCACATACGCATCGCTCCAGCCCATCTTGCCGCTCGAGGATCAGGTCCACATGTTATCACCGAAAGCTCAGAAGCCCATGCCATCACTCTGACCTTGCATAGCTGCATGCTATCACGCGAGACTCACAGACTTATGTCTTCACGCAGAATTGAGATGTCCTTGCCAGCGGTCTGCACTCAGCGTCCTGTATCATAGGCTCGAAGCCCTGACAGCATGGTGCACGTTATCGGCGGAGAGCCCCTCCCCGCCCCATCTCATCCACCGCCTCACTCACCTCCGTTGCAATAGAGCAATGTTGTGATAATTGAAAACGCTACAATCCGTCGTGTGAACTCCTGCGCCCAAATTTTCCATTATCGCGCCCCATCTCTAGAAACTTCTGGCTGGAATGGCGGGCGTGTCTCTGCCATGCTACCACCTCGGACCCAGAATTGCATGGCGTCGCTTGTGCCCCGTGCGCCATGATAAAGCGTCGAACCAAGGGTCCCGTATTGTTACTGGAAATTCAGGTACTGCATTATCATCACCTGGACAGCCAGAGTTTTGGCAAGGGGGAGCACAGGGTTGACGAAGGACCACTGATGGTGATCCTCCCAAAAAATCACCGATTTGGCCCCCTTAATTTCGAGAGAGCACTATTTTTTAACTTAGTATTCGCCTTCTTTTCTTCAAACAGAGGTCAGAAACCGTCGAAAGGTGCAATTCTGTTTATATTTTGATATCAACACCCTGAAGAAGCAAGACTTTAAATGACACCTTGATTAAATGGAGAATGACCCTTTGAATGAGCTACCGGTGCTATTCAGTCTACAATGGCTTAGTGAACTATTTTTGAATCGATAACACTCAGAGATTCCGCCGATTTTTTTTTGGGGGGGGGGTGAGATAGACAGCTATTAGTCATCAAGTTATTGAGGGTTGTGAACTCAGATGAGTTGTGTTTAATCCATGTTCTTCTAAGAACATGCAGCATTCTTCAAAAGGAGTTGGTGATTAGCTATAATACATAAAGTGTTTGATTCGAAATTTCAACAGAAAAACCTTGAGGTCCAGCACTGCTAGCTTCATTGACGACGCGGCGTCGGCTCCATGGTGAACATCACGCTGTAGCCAACGGAAGGACGAAATTGGTACTGCAATCTGGAGATGGAATTGGACAAGTAAAGGTAGAAACTCGATTTTCGTGTTTCTGTAGACTGCTCATTTGTTCAGGGGAGAGCTTCAAAGTTACAACGCTAAGATATGCGCCTGATCTTTATTCTAATCTTCGACCGGTAAGAACTGATTTTAAAGACTTTCGGAATCAATATTTTACGACAGTCATTCTCACACGCCCGTCACCCGCCGCCCAGTGTTAGCCTCAGTGGCCAAAGATGCTCGGTTTTACGGAAAATTCAACCCAGACCATCGGTGTTCTTGCTCCAAAGATCGCGAGCACGCAGGCCCAAAACGTTGAAGGTAATCTGTTTTGCTAGTCGGTTCTGAAATAAAGATGTACTTCTTCAGGCAGGCATGAGCTGGTCTGTATTAATTTTTGACCTCATTTTGATGTGCCCTATGGAGCATTTAGGAGACACCTCACCTTTTACGAGTAAGAGACCTGTGGGTAAAACACGGGGGCAGGGCAGGAGGGGGGGGGGGGGGGGCAAATTTTCGTTTCCGGTCAGCGGCTGAAGGGTCATTCCGCTCTCGCGCCGTGTGCCTACCGGCTGCCATGCTGAAGACACAGAGCGGGGTTCCCTGGTCTTTCCGGCCGCCCTTAGGGGAATGTATCACATGCTGATCTCATTCCCAACGCAGGAGGATCTCAGACCAGGGCAGCTGGACCGATATCGACGCAGGGCCCTCAATGACGCAAAAAGTTCTCTTATCTCTGCAGGGAGTCGATAATTGGCACAGATAATTCAGTCAGTGCAACGGCTAACGGGTCATCCACCGGGCCCTAATTCGTCGGTCTCAAGATGTTCTTCAGATCCCTCTTCGGGCCCCTCCTTGGACCCACTTGAACACTGCCCCTGGCCGGTTCAGGGCTCCTTGCCAACACAGGACCCTGTTAAGCACTGTGCGTCTCCGGCCGACACAGGGGGCCCCTTATTGACTAAAGAGCTGCGGCCAATGTAAATCGCGGGCTCCGTCTGTGCTTGGAAAGTAGGTACACAGGCCGAGGCCAACGCGAATCCGACTGTTCGTTACTGGTGGTGTCTGGCTGACAAAAAGGCCCTCATCGACTCAGAAACCCCTTGATCGGCGTGAGGGGCCTGTGTCAGGAATTTGAGGGTCCGGTCCGCAGGCCGGGACCTCTCGTTGCCGACCAGCCCTTCGGGCTCTTCGTGTGCTCAAATCTAGCCGATGATCATTGGTCACGAGGGACCCGAAGGACCATTCGGGATATTCTTCGTGATAGCTTAAGCACTTTGTTTCGCGTTTGCCTGTCGGTAGGGTGTGCAGCAAGTGCATTTCAGACATATTGTATAAATAAATGGCTGTGCGATTCGCCAAAGACTGTAGGTGGTTGGACGCTCTAGTTGTCTGACGTGTGCGAAATGGGAAGGATGGCTTGTGACCCCTGTGCTATCCTCCCTGCGCGCACCCATGAGTATCGCCTGGTCCTCACGGATATATACCATCTCCCAGAATTCCGAGTTTCACGTGTCACCTGGGCCCAGACACATTTAACACTGACTCCCGCGGCCCTGGGCTCAGAATGGACCAAACTCAGAAACGCATGCTGTCTTTCGTCTGTATAGCCATCCCGCCGTGACGTCTAGAGCCCCAGTAAAACCTCGCCAAGTGCCGGCCGAACACCGAAAGCCTCCTCGGCGCGGCCATTCTAGAGCATGGGGTCACCGGAGCATCTCCAGATAGCCGGGCGGCGCAAAAACACGCCGCGCGGCGACTTCTGTATTCTATTTCGGCTCGGCGTGGCGACCGGCCGGCAGCCGCAAGCGGGCGGACTCGCTCTCGGTGCCGGAGGCGGGAGTTAGCCGCTGCAGGAGAGCGGCCGATGAAGTTGGGCTGATGTGACTGGCGAAGTCATGTTCTCTAAAAGATGGCGGATAGGGCGGGGCAGGGCACGATCTGCCTCAGGCTGAATCGCATTCCCAGCAACGGGAATAGCGACCAGTTGTCATGTTGTCACATTGCTGTTCTGACCAGTCCTGCCA
>NW_023597077.1:122348-174848 GCF_011947565.3 Pollicipes pollicipes
ACTTAAAGGCCGCGCTATGATCTCCATTAAAGAACGCACTGTAATCCGGCACCCATTTTTGGGGTGCGCGCACCCGTGTACGAGGGTTATTGTGGTCTACGGATACGTGAAAAGCCCACTTATGATTGTAAACAGTTCGTGTCTTTTGCACGCTCCATGCTGGTTTTGCCTTCGAACAGCTTTAGGCTGGGCGTACCGGTTGATCTCTCTCGACGGCACTCGAAGAGTGTCCTAGTTGGACCGGGCCGGGCTAACTGGGCAAAGGTCAGATTACACAGGTAAGGCCAAGGCCAAAATTCACCGCGCACAGATAGTAAACAAGTGCCTTACTCATTCTTGCCCCTTTGTATTAATGTTGCTTAAAACTGCGCTGCAAAACTCAGTAGGACATTGCAAAACTTCTATCGCTATTTCAGTGTCACCAAAATTTCCTATTGCAAATTCGGCTTCCGCCAAGCTCTTGGCAAGTTTTGGAAGAGTCACACCTCGGCGCCGCCGATATGCCATGGAAGCGCGCTACTGATAGGAGCTCAGCCTGCAGCTGATATGCCATGAAAGCACGCCGCTGATAGGAGCTCAGCCTGTAGCTGATATGCTATGGAAGCGCGCCGCTGATAGGAGCTCAGCCTGCAGCCGCGAGGTTCATCCGCTGTATTGGCGCTCCTATTCGATGGTGCCCCCCCCCCCCCCCCCGCCTCTCCAGAGTAGAGATCTTTCTCAGCACGGGTTGTGCGTCTCCTCACTCACTCTGAAGTTTGAAACAATTGTTTCTGAACATGTGGAACGAGTGGAAATCCTCCTCACACACACACACACAGCGCGCGCGCGCGCGCTAGTCATTGGCAGGCGACTACGGCCTTGTTTAAGAGCAGGGTTAGTTTACGAGCAGCAGCCAAACCTGGTAATCATTCCATAAAGCACATTCAGAACATACTTACCTGCGGCGCATGCTTACACCGGAAGTCAGTCGACTTGTAGTTTTCAAGGAGTGCAAGAGCACCGTTGCGTGCGTCTACCACGCCAAGATACGGCTGCATCGCATTTTTACTTCCACGGTAGTGCTGCCCGGATTACGGCAGCAATACGACTGAGAGCCCAAAAACACTACGCTGCCAAAAATGCTGTGCAACATTTGGACGAGCGTCTCGTAATTGCTGTGATGGCGTTCACGACCTGCGCTGCAGTGCCAGCTCTGATGACGTCCGGCGAGGCGGAGCAGGCCGGCCGCGCAGCCTGCCGGTACAGGTGACCGGGCTCGCCCAGGCTCCCCTTCCGCCAGTCGTACGGCCGTCATTAATACGGGGTCACACCCGGCCATTGGTCACAGCCTTGGCGGCGGCGACTATTGTGCGGCGCACGGCCGAGCTGCGCCCTCCCCTGCTGGTCTGCTCGTGGGCCCGCACAACCTCGGAAACCGCCGCGCCTGTCGACCCGGGGAGCGCCGGCGTCCACTGCGCATGCTCTAGAGGCCAGCTGGAGGCAGCGAGGAGCTTCTCACCTCTGAAAGCTCAGGTAGAGACCGCCAGCCCCTGCAGACTCGGGAACTCAGGAAGAAAGTGTTGAGAAAGATTCGCTGTCAAGAGCCCAGGGTGTACTGAAGGGATCGGCACGCATCTGTGAACTCAGAGAGCCGCCCAGGATTGTGCGCTCTCGGGACTCCAGAGAAAAACTGCAGGCTGTTCATCATCTTTGAGAGCTTCAGCGGAGACTACCTGTACCCGTAAAATCCTTAGATCCAGTTAGTCCATCCAGTTAGAGGTTCCATCCATCCATCCAGTCAATCCAGTTCGAGGTTGTATGAAGCTGCACATACGTAGGTACCCAGGTAGATGTTGTTTGTATCTTCAGCATTTCGGGACCCCGGGTACAGAATGTCGAGGGGTGGCGTACTCCCAGGATCCTATGTGGTGCTTGCCGGGACTTGCACTTGCAGGAGCCAGGATTAAAGCTGTTGTGCATGCACATGCACGTACACATTTCTGAGAGTCCAGTTAGGGGCGTATCTACCTTATATCTGGGCCAAGGCCTCGTTTGCACTCAAGGGCTGCTGTAGGGTTTCTGATGCATAGTAAACTGCCTTAGGAACTCGGAGGTCTCTGGATGAGGGCCTAAGAACCCTTCCACGTAAATGTGCGAACCGATGTACGTGAACGTTTTTTACACAGGATGTCAGGCTCGGGGACATGCTGCTGAGAACGCTTCGGCCGTCCACGGAGCCCTGTGAGAGCCGAGAATTACACTCCAACTGGTGTGAAAAGATGGCTGGAGACGAGGCGTGCAGGGCCCTTTTCAGTCACACTTCGGATGCTTGAAATATTTGGGATCAGTGTGGCAGCACGTAAATGATGTCCTTGTCCGGGACAAGGTGCTCTGCTGTTGATATTCCGCAGCCGCTTCGCCATCGCCACGTCGTTGACGCCCAGGGCCCGCAACCATGCTGTGTAAAGCAGCATATGGGTGTGTCCCTGAGGCTCCCTCCTTACACCCCATGCATAAGCCCGGTGCGCTGCGGTCTCGTTCGTTTGTTGACTGTTTCATGCCCGTGCCTAGACGTAATCCGCTCGGCTATTTGTACCATTTCATTAGGCCGAGGATAAGCTGGTGCCGACTTGTCCAACCATCTGTCACGGCTGGACGTGACGGTCATTAAGCCCGGGCAGCCCCCAAAGCCAGCCCCAGACGGCCGTTTTTCCGGAGCGAACTGCGATTCCAGTACGAGATGGATGGCGGGGGCCGGGGAAGAAAAAGTCGCTCTTCGAGGCCTCCGCCGTGTGTATCGGTTGGCAGGGGGGTCGGAGCGATGTCGGGCCGCGCCCGCGGGTCGTGCCCAGATGCGGCCGGCCGGCGGCAGCGTGGAGTCACGGCGTGAGAAGAGAGGAACAATGGCGCACTTTTGCCGCGCCTCCCGGGCGGGGACCGTCCTCGCGCCCGGCCGACCTCGACGTCTGCACGGCACGCCGACGCCGCCGATAAGGAGAGCTGGGACGGCCCAATCTACGCATCGGTCTAAGAGCTCCTCAAAGGGATCGGCGAGTGAAGCGAACGCGATGAGGCTGCGGCCATCGCAACATTGGGCACCGGGAGATGGCGCCTGTCCATAAGTGAAGCAACTATCAACTATGAGGAATAGGGCTGCTCTAGCTGTTGCTACGGTAAACCGCTGCTCCGGGAAGCGTGTTTCCGGCTGAGCCTTACTGTTCAGTCGAACACGCTCCGTCCTCATTCTGTCTGTTCAGCATTGTGACACGCGCAGTTTGTACTCCGCATACCAGAGCACACAAATCAGCAACAGCTGTCCGCCGTTGAAGGTGTTCCGATACCAGCGGGCGTTCCGATGTCCGAATCAGGGCAGCGGACACTGCCCGGCGCCCGCACTAGGGCACGGGTCACACCCGGGGGTGCCCAGTGGTAGGTCAGAGCGGAGTCGGCTCCTCTGGCCAAAAGAATGTATCTCAGTTGGCTTTGAGCGGGAATGGACGCCAGTCCCGATGGGCGATTTGTCTCTCCAGCACCTTAACACAGGGGATGGACTGTACGACATATCGTGACTGGGTGCTATCTGTGTTTCTGGCACGTTTGAGGAAACTCATGGATGGAGAAAGAGCCGTATACAGGAGCGGCTAAGATGGGGGCGTCAAAACGCCCTTGTCATGCTGTGCGATCTAAGGCAGGGTAGGCGTGCTCGGGTGAGAGGACATTGTACTTGCGTGCCAGGAAAGAATAAGCACAGTCAAGTTTTTTGGCCGCGAATGGAGCGAAACTACCAAGGCAAAATGGTGAACATGATGACGCAGGATCAATTAAATGCCAGCCGAGGGTATTTCATATGACATTGAAACTGTTGGCTTGGAAACATATCGTTATGACGTCGCGCCCTTCTTAACGTAAACGGAGAATGTTTCCTACCAAATACGCACAAACTGCCTTTCCAGCCGCATGCTGCGCTCAGTTTTGTCATGCATCTTCAACTGGACAGAAAAAAGATGTCTTGCGAGTCAATGATGCGACTGAAACAAGCAGCCTCGATCACAAGTCACAACACAACTTCTTTTTGGAATAACCCACCGCAAACCTGCTTGGGTGAAAACCAGTGTAGCGTCTCGCGGAAAATCATGTCGATCTTGAGAGCAGTGTCATCACTATACTCGTCCGTCCCTATCTCGATAACCGACGTGTACATGCCACACACTACCAGGCGATCACAGCAGCTGCAGCTGTTGATTAACATTCTAACGATCGTTCGATCGCGTCGGCCTATTGGCGAACCCGTCCAATGCCCATGTTTTAAGGTCTCTGTGAGGTGGCTTAACATAGCTATGGCTGACATCGAGCAGTTGTTCCATGTCAAGGTCTAACATGCCGCGGGAGCGCTTTGCGCGACAGGCTTGACAAAACAGCAACTATAAATTCATGTGCATGCTACCTTCGCGTTCATTTCATGAAGCGCACGTGAGAAAACGACTTCTGCATTATCAGGCGTCAACGCAGTGAAGTGTCATTTTGCGTGTACCAGCTCCGGTGACTGGGATGCGTAGGGTGGACCTGGAAACAACGGTAAACGCACCTTGTTGCTGTCGGTCTCGTGGCTCCGTAGGTGACGTTTCAGGAATAATATAAAACCTGGACCAGTGCGATAATGTGAAACCGGCTGTGTTTTTGCCTGCCGGCCTGGTTCTGCGGCGGTGCGGTTCTGCTGTTGGAGCTAAGACTTCACTCAGGCGGTAAACGGGACATGATGAGAAGACGCCGTCCCAAGCAGGTGCAGAGTTTCATTTATGTATGACGTGCTGCGTTGCCGGCATGGAGTCAGCCGTTCTGTTTCGTACTCCAATGCCTGGATGCAACCGCCAGTGTTAATGGCCAGCGTCTACTCAACCAAGGTTTTGAAGACGACATCGATGCATTGATCGAAGTCATCACTCGATGTTGACCTGACCGATGATGAAATCGGTACAGTTCGGGTTAGAAATTCTTGCAAAACACCCTTTGGGGTCATCAAGGCAAAAAGCTTAACACCAGTCGTAATGCTCAGGCGTCACACATGACCGACAGCTCAGTCCGTAAAAGTCATCCCCATTTGGAAGGCTTTAATTCGGTCCACGGATGTAGGACCATTTTGCGGCGGCACTCTCCAAAAATATTGATTGATACCTCCCGCAAGGCTTCTGAAACATTACAAATAACCAGCCACGAAGTTTTATACGAACCGAACTGCAGCTGTGTGTTCGGGAACAGATCTATCACGACCTGTTCAACTGTCTGCAGGATTGACATGTCAGAGAACCCAGCAAGGCCAAACCACGGAGAAGCATCTCGACTTCTGCTCTACCCCGCAGTCCTCCAAGCGCGTCAGTGCAGACAAGAAAAAAACGAATGCGACCTCACTCAAGAATGCAAGCGCTTGATATTGCCGATCAGTTAGCGTCCGTACCTTCGCGCGACGGACACGACTTTCTCATCAACGAGCGCCGCGTCGCAAGCAGCAGCGGTCCGCGGGTGGAGCTGGTCGCCCATCGATCAGGACGCCGCCGCGCCAGCCGCGCCGCGCTTGATCAAGCTGCTCGACACGCGGCTCTGATTGCCCTTAAATTGCGCTCGCGACCAATGGGGTCGATGCATCAGCGACGCGTCTGCCCTTCCCGGACGGGCTCGCAGCCCGGCCGCATCGCTCACGCCGGTCACTTAACATACGTCCAGCGGCGCCGGCGTATTGTAATGCGCCGCCTCTCCCGGCGCCGGCTCGGACACGCGGCATTCCCGCCGCCGCCGTGACAAATGCGGGGCGAACGCGCCGGAAAATGATACACTTCTGGGCGCCGCGCGCGCCGCCGCCCGGGCGGTCCTGTCAACCTGTCGGGATGACCCTATTCTTACGCGTCATAAGCGCGCCCGGGTCGGATCAGATAGCGCTGCGATTGTCGGTCGACTGGTCCCAATAGCGCGGCGCTGGTCGCCGGGCAGTCCCGCGCAGCGACGCACTGCCACCCGACCTGTCCCCAGATCGCACGGCCGAATTCACGTAACCCGGCCCGATTCGAGCTGACTCGAAATGACCTGATCTGACCTGATCCGGCTTTCCTCAGCGGACGAAAAGACCTCTCGGCGGTTGAGGGACGTCCGGCCGGCAGCAAGCCTCGGAGAATTAGTGCTGATCTGACATGACCCAGCGGGGACCATCGCGACCCACGTGCGCGGACGAAGGACGCGGAGGCGGTCCGACGCGGTGCCAGTCGCCGGCTCCTGCCGTCCGGTCCGTAATGCGGGCTGCGGTCGGTTCGGGCCCGAATTAGGCGTGATGTCACCGGTTCTGGGTAGCAGCGGCATCTCAGCGCGCGGTGGGCCCCAGCTGGCACTAGAGCACCGATTAGGCCGAGAGTAGCCACCGTCGGCGTTGGCGTGCGAGCGCCCGAGGTCACCACACTCTGCGACAAACGGCAGCGCACTGGCCTGATTGGGCGCACCCCGCTGTTTACGTGACGACGCCTGGCTGCCTTGGTGATCCGAAGCGCGGCCCAGTGCGTCGCCAGTGATACCACGACGTCATGATGACGTCATTATTTGCTAAGCCGTCCTAATGATCACTGATTCGACGAGAGGATTGGAGAAAACACGGCGACGAGCTCGCGCCGCTTGAGCCAGTTCGGACTGAGGCAGCTGAGCTCAGCCAGTCGGCGGTCAGCCTCCCGTCTCACGGCGCCTTTGCAACCGCAGAACCGCATCCTGAACCCCCGAGAGTAAATTGTCCCCGCCCTCCGCCCGTCTTCATGTTCCAGTGAAGAGGAAAGACTCTCGTGGACCTCATGACCGCCGGGTAACCCTACGTGGCATCCGACCGATGTGGGCGGGGGACGGCACGAGGCTCCCGGGATTGCGGAGAGGCTGGGCAGGCAGGCGCGCCCCATTCCACCAGAACCAGAAATGCCCGGAATGTCGGACGGGTTAGCAGACGGCGCGATATAGCTTGGCGGGTGTTTCAGGGCCTGGCGTCGCTGGCGCGCCCATGTGGTCGGCCTTGCGCTACTGGTGTAGTTCTGGTTTAATCTTACCAACAAGGCGCCTTTTATGGGATTGGATGAATGAGATGGTAGCAGGTGTAATTATCACTGTGCAGATGGCACCCAAGCATAAGCGAATGGATCCGGTCGCTTTGGGAATCTATATGGATAACAGCTCTCACGGGATTCGAATATCTTAATTGCACTAGTTAAGAAGACGGAGGTGCATGAAGCTTTGCTTTGCACGCGCTAGAGCATTGTGGATCTCCTAGCCTCTCTTGTGTTCTTTTTTTCCTTCTTTCCATACTTTGACAGTCAGGCAAGTTGAAAAACCGGCAACAACAAGCAACAAGTAGCAGAGCCGGACGCAAATAGCCAGCGTAGTTGACGAGCCCCAAAGCAGCAAGCTCACACACAGAGCTGTGGATGGAATCAAAAATCTTTAAACTAATAATGTTGGAATTCTGCGTGACTTTGGCCCTGCCAAGAACTGGCTCTTTTGTAGACAAGGGTAATACATTTGGAATAGCTTTCGTTCCTGGTTAGTGAAGAGAAAGCATCGAAAAAGGATATTGTGCACAATAAACTGAGCAAAGGTCCATGTGGTTTTGCGATCCCATCTGTCTCGTTTTTGTTTTTCTTTCCTTTTTTGTTGCTGTTGTCACAGCGTGTCGCATTTGACACCATTCCTGGAAAATGTGATGTTTTGTCTTTCCGCTTTATTATTGGCGTACCTTTAGGTCGGACAGCTGCGGGATCGCTGAATGATTGGTATATGGTGCGCCCGCATGCGTCGTAAATCTTTAAACTAATAAAGCTGGTCGCTGGCCTCAAGCCTCTACTTCCTCTCCTTTTCGTAATACGACAAAAATTATATAAAAACGGAATACGACAGACCCATGGTCTGCGCACGATTGCATGTGAGCCTGTCAAAAATCGGACAACCGCCCCGTGCGCCCGCGCGTCGTGTCCCAATTTCACCCTTCAGTGATCCGCCGTTTGGCCCATGGACGGCGCCACGCAAAACGAGACAGACAGACAGACGCTCCCTAAGTAAGTAAGGTGTAAAAGTTGTATGAATGCTACAGGGTTCCCACATATAGCATAGGTAGGTAACACATCGTCCCTTCTTACCTGGCAAAGGTCTTCGCGGATTAATAGGGGAGATTTGGACGTTGGTGGATGATACGCCACCCTAGCAGAACTTGCCACCTTTTGGACGCCATGAATGATGATAAAGATCGTGAACTCTGTATAGTCAATCGTGATCCAGAGTATTCCAAATAAATCCACTCAGAACATCAGCATTGTCTCAATATCATCTGACGTGATCTTTGTAGTGCTCCCAAACACAGCTCCAGCACGACCTGTGACATTGACTAAAAAGAACACATGCCTATACACCTCCTCACTCTTGAGCGTATCAGACCGACGCACGCCCGGAATTTGCGGAATTCGCTGTATTGGAGGGACGTGGATATTATGAACTGTGAAATCTTCCTCGTTTCTTTGATACAACGCACCGTTTTGACCCGTAACTGATGCACATTTACCGGAGACAATGGCAATTCACCGGGCCAGTGTGTTTTCTTATCAACAGCAGGCGGATTGTATCATGCAAAACTGCACAGAAAACGTTCGAATGCGTTGGCAATGTGAGCTGAGACAACTTTATTTGCATTCTTCAAAATTTCAAAGTTCGAAAGGCGAGGCTGTTTTCAGTCGCAACGTCATCCATATACCATTTGCCGGTTGCGAAATCGTACGCTTGCCAAACGTGCTGAGTGGGATGGTGTCATCTCCTTATGTATTGCAAAAACTGGGCGAGCCTCTTATGGCTTGCTTGCAACCGAAATCTGCACGTCATACAAATACGCAGAGAGCTCAGGGAGTCAAAATAACCTTAGACAGCATCCTAAAAACTTGCGAGTAGCGAAATACGAAACGCATTTTTACAATGACAAGCATGACTTTTAGACCTCTTTTGCTTACAGGGAGTGGCAATTTAACATCATACCTTTGCCATCTGTAAGTCAACGAAATCATTTCCTAACCTGACTTTCCAGCAGCTTAAAAATGTCCTGAAGTTTGCTGTCTTCTTTATTCTTTTTGCTTGCAGTTACATATATTAAACAAATGGTGGAAGGTACCAAGGAAGGCATAGGACAGTTGACCGTATTTTAGGCTCCATGTCTCTCTGTGCGGCTAACACTTTACCATGCGCCACCAGGGTCAGCACCTGAACGTGCCCCACGGTGGGGGAAGGGGGCAGATTCTGCCCAGACCGCTCAGCGCTCATGTGTTCATAACTAATGCAATAGGGGAGGGGGAGGGGGTTTAAAGGTATTCAGAGGAAATTGATGTTTGTTGGTAAAATTATGAAGCAATGGCCTTCTAAAACACACATATCCTGCCTGCAAAACCTCATCAAAGTCTTGATACATTACAACGCAGCTCCATTAGGACTCCAAGACAAGGTTAGGCGTTTTATCTTGCAAAGGACAATGGGAGTGCAACTCAACCTGCCGCGGTTAAAACTAGAAAATGGGAAGAAAAGGAGTTGTCCTGTCAAGTGCTTTATGCCCACAAACTGACCGAACAGAAACCTAGCCCCAAGAGCCCACCTTGGCTCATGTTCATATATTTGCCCTGTCACTGAATTTTAAATCATAATGAACTGTTACTGGCATTAGATAAAAATTGATCTTTTTTAATGTTTACAATACTACGCCTCCTGTTTCCGATATTTCATTACAATCAAATTTTTCCATTTCTTGAAGCTAGCACCCCTTTGTGATAGAACCGAAACCGAGCCTAATACAAAATGCTAGTGTCAAAGACTGAATCAGGCTGTCTTTCCTTCTTAACATGACCTTCTCCCACAAATTTTTCGTCAGAGCGGATTCGAGCCGCCCATGGATGAATAAAATACAAGTTAATTGTGAAGCCTTTCTAAATGCTTAAAAGCATTTCGAGTAACAAGTGTAAGTAAGATGTGCCATCTTTAAATTGTCATATCGGTATTGTTACGTTTCGCAAGAATTGACAACGACTTGAAATGTGCGTAGTCCCAATATTTTGATGGTGAGTACAGGCGGGAATTTTGACGAACATGTCCACGGTTTAAAGTCTTTCGGTCTAAGCATTAAATCGCTGTATTATTCTTAATATAATATTCAGCATCCATATATTCCTATTTACGTCACCTTCGAGAATATGTTTATTACAGATGTGATCACCCGTAGACTATTATCTTCACACCCGGCGAACCACAATTATCATTGGAACGAGGCCATAGTTTAAAAACCACTGAGCTATCTCACTGGCGGATCCGGCCAGCAATCACTGGCCCAAGCGACTCGGGACTGTTCCTCATCGAATTCAGCGGCAGGCCAACACGTCACTACCGTCATGACAGCGGCGGCCTGTTAAGATGGTCGTTTTTCTCCAGCGCCCTGCTGTTCGCTAGCCTTCGCAGCGGGCCTGCCAGTGGCGCAGGTCCAAGCCATGCCTCAGCGTAATTAGTTGATGCACCTTATCTCGGTCGGCGCCCCTGTCGCCGCGTTTGCCAAGGCCCTGTACCGACCTAATATGTACCTATACAAGTGCTGCCAACTGGTCGGCTTCGCACCACAGATGCGTTTGAGACGCTCGTGGCCGCTCGTCTTCGCCGGCGATGCCGTGCTGGCGGGGCGGCGCGCCAGGTTTGCCGGTTCAACGCGGGAGTCCGGCGCGTTCCAGTGCTGAGCGCACATCCATCAGAGGCGGCGGCGCCGGGCCCTGTTCCCGATAATGTTTCTCGCTCGGCCGGCTTACGACGGCGCATCATCACGGCAACTGTCGGCCGACCACCCGCCGCATACGCCTCGTTATCTCTCTATTTGGCTATCGCGCCGGCGCTAAATCGTGGCCAGCAAATATAGCGCGTCAGCCGTCTTCAGACTAACGACGGTGGGCGGCCTCCCCACCAGACCCCGCGCAGCGACCTGGGGAAAGGGCAGAGCAACCCCCGCCGCGGCAGCGCCGTCTCACGAGGCCGACGGAATTTGAGCAGACGCCCGATCGATTGGGACGGTCGTTTGTCTGCCGCCAGCCCCGGCTAGCTTCACATCTAATGGTGGAGCATCCGAGCCCGATATCTCACAGTTCGCCGGCTATCCAGCCTTAGAGGTGTTTCGTTCTGCATGGCGTGTGGCGAAGGTGCTTACGGCCGTATTCCCAAAACTTAATAGCATTACACACCCGTATTACACAAAAAAATGATGGCCAGCCCAGGACGCGGCTTACAGGCTGCCGTACCCAGGCAAGTTAAGCGGGGATTGAGACTACTATTCCCTCTGGCGTATGCCAGAAAAATGAAAGGTGGTTGTGACGAACCAACTCAGTTTGAAACTGAGAGGATTAGGAACATTCCAGGATGTCATACCTTGAAGCCGTTTTTTGCTGGGCATGAAAACGAAAAGGCACGTAATGGCTTAGATAAAAGCTGCATATGCATGTCTATTTGTAGACAGGATTCGGTGAATAGCTAAACCACATGACTGCGCCACTTTCAATAACGAACGATATTAACCACGTGCATGACACAGTGCTCTGCATATATGTGTCGCGAATGCAGTCAAGTTAAGATTACTAATTTTATTTAGTTCTATATATATATATATATATATATACATATATATATATATGCATCCGTTAGGTACAAGCAAATCTTCTGCATAGCTGCATATGCATGTCTATTTGTAGACAGGATTCGGTGAATAGCTAAACCATATGACTGCGCCACTTTCAATAACAAACGATATTAACCATGTGCATGACACAGTGCTCTGCATATATATGTCGCGAATGCAGTCAAGTTAAGAGTACTAATTTTATTTAGTTCTATATATATATATATATATATATATATATATACATCCGTTAGGTACAAGCAAATCTTCTCATAATATGGCCTAGTTCTATCAACTTTGTTTGCTGTTGAGGACCTGGTTGTTGTCGGAAGAAAGTAAGACCAGCCTGGCTCATCACCGGCAGAGGTCGTTCACGGGGCCGACAGGATCTGAGCAGTCCGGGAAGGGACTCATCGTCACAGGCTTTGACGATGAGCTATAACAATTGACTCGTTATAGTAATTGCTGCAACAATTTCGTGCTCTGTTCCGTCTATTAGCGTCACAATCTTTCGCACCGATCGTGACGAAAAAGTAAGTCACGATGCCGTCCTGCTCCTAACGAGATTAGAACGACCCCAGTGCATTGCCACATAATCTAACGATATCTTGCGCAGGGTGAGAACCGCACCGGCCGCGTCCGTCTTCGGGCCGGTTCTGGGTAATTCACCTGCGAAAGGCTAGCGCGCCTCGGCTTCTGAGATCAGCACCGATTCCGGCCACCACCAGCGCTCAGTCCGCGTTCTCGAGTAGCCTCGCATCCGACGCAGCCTTACACCAATTCAACGCTCAATTCAATTCAACGCTGTTCTGATCGCAGTCAGTTCGCTTCGGGACGAGCGGCGCCTTTCAGTACGTCACGTCACAGACGCGGGCTTCCTCCCTCGGGCACTTTCGGATGTGAGGGCTCCAGAGTTGTATTCGGAGTGGGAAGTCATCTGGATGAGGACTGTAGACTGCGTGAGGTTTGTGAAAACCGTAAGATGGAGGATCGGCTCTGTACTCATGGATTCCAGTCATTGCATTGAAGGCGTTGGGTGTCCTCAATGGCTCGAATGCAAACAAATTTGTGGAGCAGCACTAAAACAGCGATTTTCGCACATCATTTGGGTTTTTTTTGTGTGTGGGTACCCTTGGGACGATTGGCCATGGTCATTCCAGAAATAGGCTAACCTGGTGGGACTGGGTAGTAAGCCTGCTACCCAGCGGCGTGCGCACCGGGCAGAGAGCGGATCCAGACCTTTTCCACCAAGCTCCCCATGCAGGTGTCGAAAATTATGTTTATTGTAGCACAGCACAGAAAGATTGGACTTAGAATCCCTATTGCCTTTCCCTCCCCAAATTTGTCTGAGAACCGCTACTCCAAGTGTTCTCAGCAGCGCTAAGCACAAATCGAAATTAAAGACTTACACCCAGGATTGTTGAAACCTTTTACGACCCACGGCTCGTGTCCACGCTAATATACGTATACGTCCAAACCATGACGCAGCCATACGCTCCGAATTGTCGCCCTCCTTGCAGCTGTGGCCCGTAAGTTACCATCTTGATACCGTCTTATTCTTGAGTGATGTTGGTGTGCTGGTGTTATTTCGAAGCAAAGTCAAGCTGAAGTTATCTCAACGTTTGTATTTATTATGTATTGGATCGATAAGACGCATCAATCAGTTTGCACTGACTGTACCAATATCTGTGGCCAATCAAAAACATCTTACATCTTTTTAACAATCGAGTAGCGTAACGTATGTAAGTCTCAATAGAAACCCTTTCGGAGCAACTTAATGCGGTATATGAATTAAGCGACGTCACATCTAATGAGATTTATAACCGAGATTTCACTGAATTGATTGGCAGACGTCTACCACAAATTTCTTGCGATGACTGGTCATAAAACACAACCAGAAAAATGATGCATCAGATGACTACATCGAGTTATTTGGGGATGCTATATTACGCAGCAGCGGTGCATCGATACTATCTTAGCATGGATACATGCACATTGTATTTTGTAGCTGATCCTCAAATACACGCCTATTGACACGTCACAACAATCTCGTGGAAGGGTTTTAGGATGCAACTTTCACGTCAAAGCTGAAATAATGCAAAGGTAGTCCTCCAGTTTGATGCAGGCGCGTTCATTTCAGTCAGCGCAAGTTCACAAGCATACCTAGGACGTTTGCAGAGGTTGGTTGGGACAAACCGGGGTAATGAGAGAAGAAAAATGAAGATGCCGCGCGCTTGTGGCATTGTTCCTATTCTAGCGGTACTTGCATCCCTTCGGCACTGTTGTTTCGCCTGAACGTTACAAAAGCGATTGGAATGTTTTCCTCTCTCGCCGTGCATGTTATGCCCACTTGTCACCACAGCTTGGGAAGACCGGAATGTTCACATCAAACGATGCACGGCGTTCATATTAATCTCTGCAGAAGATTGCACGATGTTCTGGTGCACTCATGTAACCTTGGTGCGATGGAATCGACAAAAAGGCGTTCACAAATCTGCAAGGATCGATGGTGGACTTTATTCACCTGCTGGGCCAGAAAAGTCTGAGCGAAAAACGACTGAAGCCTGCACAACGAAGCTCTCTAATTCATACGACAATGCCGCGACCGCGACAATAAACCAGACCAATCGAACGGGTAATTTATTCTCTAAATTGGCACTTATAGATCAGATAGGGGCGCAGCGCCAGTCTCTGCAACAGGCCGGTGACATAAATGTGAAAAATAGGGACGGCGCGATCACGTCAGATGAGAAAAACGAGCGAATAAATGTCGACGGACGAGCCAATCACGACCGATACCGATCGCCAATCCCTCCGACATCGAATAACTGTTTAATAACTTATTATTCTCCATTAGCCGCTACCCAGGCTAGCGTTTCCAGCACCGTCGGAGTTTGACAAACGGTGCCGTTACCGTCCTACTAGCCGTTAGTCCGGTTTCGCGGCGCGTTACATCATGTTGCATATAATTGGGTGGTTGCGAGCACCGGAGATGTATGCACACTGACGCGGCCCGGCGAGGCACCCCCTGCCTCGCGCCACACCTGAGCTCCGGCGTTTTCGCCGGTGCCATGAAAATCCAGTTAGGTGTTAATGCCTGCGATCTGCCTGGCACGGAGGCTCGGGAGATCAGGTGCGGCTTTGTGGAGCGCCGCGCTTGAGATCGCCGCGATGCCGGCTCGCCATCCGCCGTCTCCGAGCCGCGTAAGGCCGCGGCGCGCGATGCGATTCATCCGCGGAATGCGGACCGGGTTAGCCGCGAGCCGGCGCAGCACGCCACAACTGGAGCGCTGCCCGCGTGGCACGGGCCTCTCAGCCTCTTAGCGAAGCCTCGGAGCCGGGCGCTCGCCCGGTGGGGCCCGGGGCTGCGCCAGGGGCCCGCGGGCGGTGGGCGCGGAGGTCGGCCCGGCCCTGAGGCAAGGCCGTGCACGGCGGGATTAGGCCGCGGTGGATTAGCGAGGCGGTGAAGGTGTGGAAGAGGGTGTCAGGGCTGTTCAGGGTCGCCTGCTGCCGCCGACTTTATTTAGACCGGGGGAGACGGACCTATGACGTGCGCCGGCAGGCGCCGTCAGGGCCAGGTCGGGCCTAGACGGCCCTTGCGCTCCGCACGGCGGGCGCAGATCGCAGGTCTCTTCGCCGAACGGTCAAAGAGCTGCTCTCTTCGCACTATCATTCGGCGAATCGTTGCATGCAGCTGGCTTGCCGTGACCATTGGTCGTTTCGAGTGGTTTGAATTTAAGTGGTGTTTGATAACCATTGCTGACACATTTATGCATATTTCTCCCGCTCGTCATTGAGAACGTACTAACCAGGCTTGTTGATAGGTCATCAATGAGTCATTTGGCAACAAAATATCGGAGACTAATAAGAAATGGACGATTTATAGAGTTATGTCTTAGAACTGAAACCTAAAGCTGTTAATTATGTGGGATGATTAAGACCTTGCACTAACATGCACTCACATCTTACCTGGAGTTGTAACCCAGACGCATCGTATGAGCAGCCACAGCTATATCTAGTCAGAGACTGGGCTAGAGGTGAAGCATGTGCATGTGCAGCTACGGTTTCCAGCACGTTAAAGCTCAGATGTCTCAGCAGAATTGATTCGGGGAGTACAGGCCCTCGCAGTAATTGATATAGCTTTCGATGGCGGCAAATAACACCGATCTGACTGGCCCAGTGTGATGATGTGCTAGTGAAGGGGATTGACTGGAACTACACCGTGGCCAGCCATGTGTGCGGCCTGATGCGCATCTTTGTTTGAATTCCCAGTGAATTATTATTTGTCTATTTACATGCTAGAAAAGTTGAGGAAACTTGTCGCTTGCGCAGCCAAGCACAGAAGAAAGGACCCTCTCGGCGTGCAGTGTTTGTGAACAGATGGATTGCACCAGCGACCTTCACGGGCAGCACCCCTCTGGCCCATTTACCCGTTATCCATATGGCTATGCCCATGCTCCCCCAATGTCCATTCTATATCAGTTTGCCCTCCCGTTATCCACCCGTTTGCATTTTTCAGCACTTTATTTATAAATCACGAAGGTTTTGGGAAACCCAAGCCTGCTCTTCTGAGTTGGCAAATGCAACAGTAGTGTGAAAGGGGCTAAATGTGACTAAAGAAGCAGGGGCAGACACAGTGCGTGGCATCTTTCGAAGCATCTGCCTGAGATTTTGCAAACGCCTTACGCATGTTTCCAAAAACTGAGCCATGTATAACTCGTCACCCATTCCACATGTGGGACAAATAGGTTTACCTAACCTGTGAAGTCTTCCAGATTGCTTTGTCTGACGACAGGTGATAACGGTGGACAGCTGATGGCCATCGGATCCATGGAACAAGCCCACAACCACACCATCATATTAATGTTTTTCGTGCAATTACGCGATCAAGAGAAGCCGCTAGGCCTGACTTTAACTCGAACTTCTCACCTCATTCATCTGCATTTTTTCACTTAGCATTACCACATTGTGTACCCCGGCCATATTGTGTACAAAGCACAAGTTTTGGAGTGATGCTTTCATTTGATGATTGGTTCCTCGTCCATGTACACATCATAAAATCTGAGAACATTCGTTGCTCTGGCAATGGTGTACAGAAAAGTGTGTGCATCAGAAGTGAGCAGCTGACTGGGCAGCAAATGTATTTTTTTGCTCATTGCTTCTGATTCCTTTGGTGAGGATGCATCATATATATATATATATATATATATATATATATATATATATATATATATATATATATATACATACATATATATATATATATATATATATATATATATATATATATATATATATATATATATTACGCTTGAATTGTTGAATGGCATGCCACCTAGCAAAAATTATGTGCACACTATTAGCGTATTCTCCATTAACATATTGGCCTGTTACCATAAGAGGATGAAGCCCCTTTCCTATCCTTAGGCAGTTGGGGAAGCAGTGCTGCATAGCGATCGGCACAGCGAACTGCAAACCGATATTAGCGCATCTGTGAGCGTCTATTGGCATATCCACATGGAATATCATGGCATGTGGATGGCATGGCATGGCATATCGTGACATGGCATATCCACACAACTCGAGTCTCGTGTGAACAGATCTCTGTCCGTTACCCCAGGAACTGGGCTTGGTACACTAGGTATGCTGACAGGCATGCACAAAACAAGTCACGACCGGTGATTCCTGTCAAACTACATCAAATACCAGCTGATTCGATCCAAAGCGTCCCAAACCAAGCCGTGAAACGACAAAACACGTTCGCTTGCAATTTACCGGCTCAGAAATTTGACCTAACTTGACCTTAATAATATTAACTTGGGGTATGTAAACATCAAGCCTGGAAAACCTGCACTGTTGGCTCCGAAACACAAGACGTGACCGACGTTACCGTGGCAAATAGGTCATGGCTGATGCTCTGTCTTAGATGGGGTCTTGAAATTTTCCATGAGTGTTTGGAATATGGTAACATGAGCTTCTAAAACGTTAGCCTTATTGCACGATGTCGTTGAAAAAGTGGAGGCAAAATCTACGAAGCATTTCAGGCCCCTTGGTCCTATAATGCCCAAGGAATATGAAACTTAAGGGCTTAGCAGGCATTTAAATACAGCAGTCCAAGACCAAAAATAGAACGTGGACTCTGCGAGTCGCTTTTATACGCGAAAAGATGTTTACATTCCATACATAAAACCAGGATTTTCACCGCGACCCTGATAGAGGGTTGATGCAACGTCAAAGGTTATTTGAGAATAACCCTCCGGCATGCCGTGTAATGGCACCCAAATCTTTAGGAGTCTATGGGAATTCATTGCACGTGTTTTGACAATAAAAACTGTGTTTCTTATTTATTTGATTTCGGAGCCGCGGCGGTTTTTGAGGACCGCCGCACGGCGAGCTACTCCCGAAGCGGGCGCGCGGGAGACAACCGGCGATGCCACGAACGCGTGTGGCACGCCGGTACTGCTACACTAAAGAAACCATATGTCATGAATGTATGCTCAAAGCACATGCATGTATACACTATTGCACTCAAAGGTAACAAGGAGCACAGCTGTTGCAGTTTTGTGTCCCGACAAAGCACGGTCTCTTATGTATGATGTTGTAAAGCTGTAAAAATGCGATTTTCAGGAAAATTCGACCTTTTCACCTGTCATAATGAGGTAAATTATTGGCCAAACACCATAAAAACAAGTACCAATCGCGACATCTCGATAGTAACAATTCACCGATGTTTTTCAGTTAGCCTCTATCTTCATTATGTTAGAAATTCCAGATGATTACATGAATCCCCTAACAGTCCACTTTATGAAAAATGGCAAAGCAGGGCGATGATTAGCGTATTACTGGTTAAAGAAGACTTCTGTAGCTAATCTTCCGTAATTTTGATACATTAAGATAGTCTGTGTCATAAAACATTAAACCACACATAAATGATGTCACGTCTCTATCGTTGGAAGTAAGAGGTCTGCCTAGCAAAGCGTTCACATCTTTTTGGCAGCTCATGTCCAGATTGCAAATTGTGTTGTGCAAAAGATGTACCAAACCTTCTATACGTCACGATTACGTCACGTCCTTTTGCACTGGCCGGCAGGCTAGGCTAACGGCCTCGCCAGAAACGTCAACACCGCATAGAAAGAAAGCCGTGCGGTCGCCAAAATAGAGACTTTAACGTTGTGATGGCAGCTAATCGAGACTGGTTCTGCGTGCCGAAGACCGCAGCGGTGCTCTGGCGCGACTGCTGCAAATGTTTCCGCGGCAAAACTTACAGTCCTTTCGAGAAAGATTTTATTTCTCGGCGAAGTGTTCAACGTAAGAAGAGAGTATTCTTTTATATGCTATGGCACAATGTTCCGGCAAACTTTGACTACAACGTGATTCCCACGAAATGTAATGTATGTTTGTACAGTGCACAAGCATTGCATACGGTATTTACACTGCGGCACCTCCATTCACGTCGTAAATAGAAGCCTTATTGCACAAATATCTGTCTTACCCCCTGTCTGTATTGTTTGGTGATAAGCTGCTTTCAAGAACCAGCCCGACATGGTTCTAGAAATGGCAAAGCTGGAAACTTTTTTCCTAATCTTTTCGCTTGCAAAGAGCGGGTGAATTTAAGTGCATGAATACGAAAACAATTCACTTCACTTAATGTACTAATTGTACTTGCTGGTCTGGGGACTTCGTCAGCGCACACATGTCGAACGTATCCAAAAAGAAGTCCGATAAAATGAGTTCGATTCTTCAATCGATGGAATGAATCAGATTCGGCACATGTCAAAATTGTATGGGGAATAGTAAATGGCGTGGTGTTGTTTGGCCAAGCTGTGTCGCTAGCACGGATATATGTGCTTATATGTTACCCAACCTGTATGATTTGTTTGGCTGTAGTCGGAAAACACAACGCACTGTCTTAATTGAGCCGGTCGACTGATTTCATCATTATTCTTACAACTCTTAGAACTTCCCAATCTCAGCGCTGTGGTACAGCATCGATTAGAGTAAGGCCGGAATCCTTTGAGCAAAATGTATGCGTGTTATTATGCAGCAATGAGTAACCTCTGATTTCGTTGGGGTCGGGAGCGCTCCCTGCATCGGTGCATATGCCTATGCAGCCTTTGCAAAACGGTTCACGTATTGAATTCAGTATTATATAGCATGCATGCCATAAATCCTGCTAGACATTCGCATGAAGAATTCATTGGTGACTGCCGTATACTTCCTGGAGTCCGGGCATTGAGCGTACAAGTCCACGAACCACCCAAGCGTCTGCCAAGCAAAAGCAAACGTATGCTTGCCCCTATGATCTGTCTTTTATCTCCCTCTTAGCATGCATGATGCGGCACCCTTCCATCTCCTCTAAGGCACCTCGTGGGAACGGAAAATTACCGGGCTCGTAATTCCATTACTTTATTGCATGCCGCTCCTCCCTCACTTTAATTGTTCGCTGGACCATTAAGGCGCGCGTCAACGCTCGGCCCATCTCCATGGTCTAATTTCACGGCTTTCAGCGCTTAGAAGGGTGGACGCGTCTGTACGCCCGCCAGTTCGGCTCCGGGCCAGGTGGAATTCATGCGTCTCCGGCACCGTTTGCTGTTTGCTCTCCAACAATAAAACGTGGACACTTGTCATAAGGCAGTTCTTGGAGCTGTGCCGGTCGCGCTGTTTGCTATTTCTGTTAGCAGCGCGCCGCGCTCTCCAAACATCCCGAGCCGGGCCATTCTCCGTTTGTCCAGACGCCATAAAAGCTGTATCAAAACACGGCCGAGTCGAAAATGGCTGGTATTGAAACCCTAAATGTAACCAGTGTCAGCCCCGATCGGCAGAGCGGCGAGATCAAAGCGTCAAAGGCGAGATGTAGAAAACCCAAATACACTTGAACCCTGACCCCAGTCTGGTCGAACAAGAAATATCGTTAACAAGCCCTAATTTTGCCTCGCCTTTCCACCGGCGCCGGTGTCGAGGAGGCAGGATGCTCGAAGCGCCTTCTGCCGCCGCCTATCGGCAGCTTTTGTCGGTCTGTGTCCGGCAGGATAGACACCGTTCGTCCATTAATTTTATCCGAATCGATTATCAATTAGCCCGCCCTTGCATGGCCCGCCCGGGCGCGCACCGGCATGATTTACATGTCTGGGAGAGAACGCCGCACGACCGGCCGACTTCATACCCTGGTCGGGGTGTTAGTCGTAATTGAAAGGTGGCTATTAGGGCCGTATTACGTGTCCATTGCCAGTGCGCAGATGCAGACAGGTCACGCAGACAGCTGCGAGCGGGCCTGCTCGTGAAGGGCGGCGAGGCAGCCATGTCGACTGGGCTGTGTGGGTGTGTGGCGGCTAGCGTACCGGAGCGGATCAGAGCTGTGATCAGTGGTACCGGTGACAGTTCGGCAGCAGCCGTCGGGGACATGCGGTGCAGGTGGCAACGGTTGGACAGCGATGGCGCAGCCATGGACATGACTTCATCGCAGGTGTTTCGCTGGTATACATTGTGAAGCACGGTCGCAAAACGCACCCGTCAAAAGCATTGTGCACCGCTTGACACCCAACTAACCTGTTACACGCACGGTCCGCGACCAGACCCAGCGTGCCACAGCCGCCCCACGTGCCAAGCAGTCGTATGATCCCAGACAGGGCGTTTTGCTCTATCTGCACCCGATCGTAAGCACATTACGCATTCTCAAAAGGCGGATCATCCGGCCGGTAGCCGGCAGCGGACCTGAGTCATGAATGCCTCGCGAGTTAGTCGACTGCCGGGCAGGAGGTTGCCATCGGTGTACAGTGCGTGCTTTCAGGAAATATGGGGAGTGTTTGTTTGGATTATCGGCTAGTCATGTCAGCAAGGACACTACATGTCATCGATGGCATGTCGCATTTTGTCACGATATTGACGAAATCGACGGCAAACGACGACACTTACGAGCATGCCGCGTGCCCAGCCAAGCGCTCCGCAGTTTGGTGGAGCGTCGCATGGTGGAATGTGCTGCATTAATCGGCCTAGTGTTAATTTTGTGCATGCCTGCATGTGCGTGACGTCTGTAGCATGTGCTGTCCAGTTGACTTACTCTGCGGCTTCTCCAGCTGTGGTCAGGCCGCCTGTTGCCGAGTGGGCAGCAAGTCAATCTGACTCGGGGATTCTGGCCTCTGGTCCAGCCCATAGTAAGTGGTCTGATGTGGTGCACCTGCAGCTTGTTTATGCAAAAGTGCTGCATTTTTTGGCAGTTTTTAGTTAAGACATTATTTCACAATTAGGCAAGCTTACTAAGCTATGTCCCGAACGAAATCCATTCTATGCTGACCTTGAACCTGGTGGCATCGGTTATGCCCGATACTCACGTGGTGTTTGCTTTTTCTTCAGTCTCTTTCCACTTAACGGCTAGACCGCTTTAGACTTCTTCATTCTGTTAGCTCCGGTAGCCCGACATCCGGCAACATGCGAAACTCCTCAAATTCACTGAACAAAACTAGAAGCCCGCCAGGTTAACTAAATATATCACACGACCACGTACAAGCCAAAGGTCGCTCTGGAATTCGTGATACCACGCTCACACATAAATTCACCGCCTTCGAATAAAGCGGCGACCAGCGCGGTCCTTGAGAAGCTGCCCCTGAGGCAGAGGGCCGGGGGAGGTGATGATTTGTCCTGCTGCGCGGCCGCGCTTCGGCGTTTGTGGGCGGCAAGCCTCTCGCCCACCTCACGGTGGCCCCGACCGCAGGAAGAGAAGCGCTTCCGGCGGTCTTCCCGCGCCTTGTGCGGCCCCAATTTACCCAATCCGCGGTGTTAATTACAGGTGCTTCTGTCAGCATAAACAATTTCCATTCCGATGCGCGCAAACGTCATGAATAAATTATCGGCCCAGTTTCTGACTGAATTAGACCAGGGCCAGTCAGCCAGCTGCCGATGTAGCGCGGTCCACGTCAGGACGTACAGGGCAGCTGTCGGTCTAACACGGCCCGCGAACAGATCGGCACCGGACGGAACGGCCGTCAGTCTAACACGGACGGGGCGGCCGTCAGTCTGACACGGACGGGGCGGCCGTCAGTCTGACACGGACGGGCGGCCGCCAGTCTGACACGGACGGGGCGGCCGCCAGTCTGACACGGACGGGCGGCCGCCAGTCTGACACGGACGGGGCGGCCGTCAGTCTGACACGGACGGGGCGGCCGTCAGTCTGACACGGACGTCGGTCTGACACGGCCCGTCTCGGGGCGCACGGAACGCGCTGACCGACTAGCATAATCCAGACAAGTGACGCGGCCACCTGTTGATCCACTACAGCTCATGTCAAGCCCCAGACGGCTGGCTGATGGTAATTGCGCCAGGTTGCACCGCTCGGCGTCCGATAAGCACTGGCATCACAACAGGGCGTGCTGAGCAGCAACCGGCATGCACGCCCTCCAGACCAGAACACTGTAACCGCTCAGGAGGCGCGGCTGGCGAGCTCTCAGTCCGCCGAGGCGTGCTTGGGTGTCGCATGGGGTCCGTACGCGCCGCTTTACGTCCACGTCCTTGTCCACGTCCACGTCCACGTCCACGGCACGTCCGGGCCGCTACTATCTGCTCTGTCAAACGCCACCGCCGTCTTGAGGTCTCAGTTTTCCATTCTCTTTCTCCCCTACGCTCTGACAGCTTCTCCGTAGCGCATCACAGCAGTCCCGGGCACCACATGCGCTGAACTGAAGTTGCCTCTGTCGTCTGGCAAGTGGCTAGGCCTGAGCGTGCCGGGACGTCCAGACGTCCCGTGCGCGTCCCGCGTACGCGTGACGTCTGCTCCATCAGGTATGTGACGCTTAATCTGTGACCTCACCGAGCGTGCCTGTTCATGGAACTGACAGACTGACTGGCGACCGACCGGCCTGCTGCCTGCCTGGCATTCCGCCGATCCCAGTGGGACTCCAGACGATTCAGCGCAAGACAGATGGTGCCACACGGGTCAGGTGCCTGGCAGGCGCGCTTCAGCCTGACCAGGTGCCGGGCAGGTCAGAGCAGGCGCGCTCCAGCCTGACCTGGCGCCGGGCAGGTCAGGGCAGGCGCGCTCCTGCCTGACCTGGCGCCGGGCGGGTCAGGGCAGGCGCGCTCCAGCCTGATCTGGCGCCGGGCAGGTCAGGGCAGGACCGCCTCGCGCCTGATAGCCTGACTTCGGCTGCCTACGCCTGTCAGCCTGACTACGACCGGTCTACGGCCGGCCTACGCCGGGCCGGCGCGGCAGCTGTCTCGGAATGCGCGGCCTGTCGGCGTCTAATTGGCCGCTCCCTGGCCGGCCGATGCAGCCCGTCCGCCGAGCAGCCGTTGACAGCCGAGAAATGGCGTCGGTGTTCTGTGGCCGGCGTCATCCATTATTGGCGCGGCACTAATTCAGCAGCGAACGCGGTAAGTCATCCGCATGCCACTTGAGCAACGGCCGGGCCGCGTGTGGGCCCCATTCATCAAAGGGGAGCGGGCCGGGCGCGCATCATGCGTCACAGTGCGCCCGCCGCCGCTGCAGGTCACGGGATGGTCCCGACTGGCAGCTGTCTGTGACCGGCCCGCCGTCAGACTTCCAATGCGGCTGCGGTGAGCCCGTCGGCGCTGGCCGGCCAGGTGCGGTGGGAGCATGGCTTAGCTCGGCTGGACTGGCAGCGCCGGGGGGGGAGGGGGGGGGGGCGCCTCTCAAGCGGCACTCCAACGCGACGCGACACGGGGCACGTTTATGGGCTGGTGCTGCAGCCGACTGGACATGGCGCGTGGCCTTGCATCGGTCGGATGTAGACCGAGAATCAGCATTCATGCATTCAGTGATCCCGGGAAATATGCAGCGACTGACCCTGGTAATCTATGGAACTATGTCGGTCCAGCCACTAATCAGATCAAGGGAGCATGGCTCGGCCGGAGGGTCCGGTTGGCCCTGCCCTGACAGCCGTGCTTCGATCCCGTCTGGTCAGGTCATTGTGTGCTAGGCAGAGCGCTTTGCGGCGTGCGCAGCCGGTCAGATAGACAGCAGGGGTCGCGGTTTACATGGTTCAGTGCACAGCACTGCATAGGGCAACGCTCCAATGTATTGGCTTCGTAGGATCGCGCCTGTTCCCTGTGACTGAAAGCGCGATGAAGGAACGTTTTTCGCAGTCACGAAGCACGTCTCGAAAAACAAAACATCCCAGGGGTCACGGCGTGCTATTCCAAAAGAAGCACGTTTATGATACGGCGCATGATCGGCATCCCGCATTGTGAGAGTTACATAAGGTGCACAAGCCCCGGTCACAATAAGCAGATATAATCCGAGCGTCCTCTGCGGACCCTGGGAGGAGGTGCTCACGACGAACCGAGGCGCGCCGTTGCGACAGGTGGCACGGCGCCACCATCTCCCACTCCCAGAGCCGACCCTGCTCATCACCGGCCGGCCCAATTATTAATGACCCGCGCCCTGACCACAGAACACGCTCTAATACAGCGCATGTAATGGAAACGGATCGTGCGCTGCGGCCTGATTGATAGCGCCGTGCCGATCTCAGGGGCGGCAGGACGGGCCGGTGTCCGCGTGCGCGCGCTGGCGACGCCTCCTCATCGGCGGCCTGGAGCGGCGGCCTCCCGCCGCGGCGCCGCTGGACGCGCGCCTGCGTGACGTATGGATGCTGGCGCCGCCCGTGCGCGCGCGCACCGACCGCAGGCGGCGGCTGCGAATCCATCACCCGCTGATCTTTTTCAATAGCGGGCCGCGTGGGTCGGGCGGCCAACACTAATTCCGCCAAGCCGCCGTGTGATGGAGCGGAGCAGATAGTAATCGAAACTGTATCACATCCTCCGACCGAATGGTAATGAATTCATTTACGCCTCCCCGGCATGAAATTGCTTCCAGAACGAATGGAACGCGGCGGCCGGACGGCGCTGACGTTCCCGGGTCGGCCCGCGCCGCCCGACCGCTTTCCAAACTAATTCTTCATTACGAAACAAAAAAGCGGCCGTGTTGTCTGATGAATGATTCCCGGGAAATAGACTCGGTTCGCGGGAGCCGTTCGCCCGGCTGACTGGGGGGATCGGCCGGCTGTCCGTAATGGCAGCGGCGGGCCGCGGCGCGGACGTCGGGGACGCAGGTGCGCGCTGGCTCGGAGGCCACCGCCGCACCCAGCGGCCGACGCGGCCTTGCGACTCCTTAACACCACAGCTGCCCCAGAAGTGGGCCCGCTTATGAATAATGTCCAAAAGCTGATCCGCGAAGCGAGCGTGACAGGAGGATCGGATTCGGCTCCGCTGCTGAATAATAACAATCCAGGACTCGGCCAGCACGAAGGGCGTTTCGCCGTGACGTTGCTGGGTCAGTGGCGGCGAGTGCGCGAGTTGCTGCATAAATGCAAGGCGATTGTAATAAATTTGCCTGGAGATTGTTCTGTTTAGGCAAGCAGCAGCTCAGCGCTCCGAGCCAGATGTCTAGTGGTGTTTAACAACTTGTTTAAGGTTACTTCATTTGTTAAAATGACCGGCTTAATGGTCCTTATTAATTTATAGCACGATAATATGATATAAAATGCACATCAGACGCTTGTGAAATCCGATAGCGCAACCGTTATCATTGAATGATTTACTGCTCGATGGGTGAACGTGGAAGCTGGGACTTCATTGACTGTTTAAAGTGTGCGTTTCCTACCACGATGTGTATCATCCAGTCCGAACTGACACTTCCTTTCGATGCAGACGCAATGTTGGTAACGTTTGTATAAACTGATAATCATATGAATCCGGAAAGTCTGTGGGTAACCACAGGTGTGGAGAAACATGAATGAAGAATTCACTGGGTAGGGGATATGCACCGTCGTGTGGTGCAAGTCCTTCGCTTTGGCCTGACGAATGGAAGCATGGAGGTGGAACTTACATTGGTGGCATGAATTTATCTCCTTCCTGGTCAAACATCTGGTCAGAGTATTAGAAAACACCCGCTCGGACCAAGAGACCATACTCAGCGTCATGACTGATTGCGAACGGCTGCAGCCCGCTTGAACAGGGTGAACGGTCTGATGTTTCTCCTGGAGAATGTTTGTCGTGCTTTTTTGGTAAGACAAATTATCTTCAGATCACAGATCATCTTTACTTGCCACCCGCGCCATGTGCGATTTCGCGCGTTACCTGACCGAAAAACCTTCGCGCCACCTGACCTTCAGGTCACAAAGGCCCGGGGGGCTTCTCCTGTAGACTCAACATTTTAGGAACCCACAAATGGGTATGTAGGGTGACCAAATCCGGAGAACGGCCGATTATGGGTTACCTTTCGCCTGATGATGCGCTCTACGAAGTGGTGCTCCAGCTAGGCCAGGATCATCCATGAATCAGTGACCCGCCATGGTTGGAATCACCTGTCAGGTTGGAATCAGATGTTCTCCCTTTCGCTCCAGCTGCTCGCAGAAGCACTTCAGCATGTCAACGCACCGCTGATTCGGTATCGTAGCCGCGAAGCGCACCGCCGTGGCTGTGATAGCCTGTCCTTCTCGAAGAAAAAAGTCCTTAGACTGCTGGAACACATACCGCACCACTCCTGCTTGGCTGTGCGGAGGGCCTCCAGCACGCTGTCTGGCAGCTCCAAGAGCAAAATCCAGCAGCTTTGGGCCTGACCCCATTCAATAAAATGTCCCATACAGGTGGAAGTGGGCCTCGTTGCCAAGCCAGATGAGGTTCAGAAACCCGAGGTTGACTCCAGCCTCCACCTTAAGATAGGTGACAAATGTCGTTCACTGTTGTTTAGCAGGTTCTGCCAGGTTCTGGTTGGTGGTCACTTTTTAGGGGAATAATGTGAGGTCACTTTTCAGAATATGCCGCACAGTTGTGTGATCGGTGCCTGCATCCTGCACGACCTTTCGAAGATATTTTAATTTGTCTTCAGTGATCACACACTTGCCTTTTTATGTCATCCGTCCTTTTTATTGTCTCCTATTTCGTCGTTGAATTAAGTTAAGAACAAGCCCGTCTCCCAGAAACTTTTCCCGCAGCCGCAAAACTGTCCTCCGCAAGTGGCGTGCCAAAGTTTACAGTTTAGTGCACTAGTTTACAGTTTACTGCACTAGTTTACAGTTTAGTGCACTCTGATGTGCCTTTGGTTGGCGACCACGAATCCAATTGGCCAAGTTAAATGGGCAAACTTTGCCTTTCACTCGGCGCTGAGCAGCACCACGGTGCTAAGCAAACGTGGAATACATCGACTAAAGCTCAAAAGCCTGTGCCGTCAAACGGAACCAAACGCCATGTGATTGTGTGTGATTAGGCCGCAGCATACGCCCATTAAATTAGGAACGTTTTCTTTCCATCCGCTTACATGCTATGTAAGCACGCTGCATGTCTGGCCCACGCCTGAAGTGACATGGCATGACTGATGAGCTACGAGGTACCAAGTAGCTGACGAACGTCACTGAGCCGTGCGTGGTTCCTTACTCGTACGGCAAAGAAACGGCAGGTGCACACCTCGTGGAAGTATATTCAGAGAGACGTAGTATTTAAAGACGTCAAGCGGGGACAGGCGGGCGGGTAGGGATATATAAATTTCTAACAGTTGAATGAAAACGGCTGCATTTATTTTGCGAAATGAAGTGCCAAATACCATGGTAGCATGACCGATCATCTAGAAAAGGCACATTCCTACGATACTTATGAGCTTTTTTGCTAAAAATAGCTCAGACTTAACGCGCCAGATTCGCCAGCCTTAAAACTGATATTGCTGAAGTGAAAGATCAAAACCTGCTCTGATGGCATCAAGTATTTCTTAAGCCCTCTGGATGTCTGGTTTTCGGATGTGTAGATTCCATGTGCCCGAGTCTACTCTGGAGGATATACCTGCACCATTACAGCGGGCGCAGCAGAGACAGAGCCTTGAGCACATGTAATCACTTGCTATTTTGTGACTCGCGTAGCTGTTGACGGTTACTAGAGATGTCGACCGTTGCGGTGGTATCTATTTGTTCATGCTAGCTTGAGCTCTGACGGTACCGCTTACATTTGGCCAGAGGACGAAAGGGCAAAGGGCTGAATGTAACAAGAATTAGATTCGCAGTTCAGCTTCATACGTGACCAGTACCGGTGCAGTATCCAATGCTAATTTAATTTATGTCTTTCTCATTACATGTCTATATAACGTGCATGGGGTTTCAGGTTCAGTTGCCTCAGTTTTCTTCGTAGTTTTGTTTTTCCCAACCGCAGCTGTTTCATGAGCGTTCCAATTTTTGTGGGTTGTAGGTGATTTAAGTGGCCATTTTAGCCAGAATCATGTAAACGCATATGATTCGGGATTGTTTGACGCATGGGATTTGAAACAATTACAATTTGAATAAAGCATACTCTGATAACGAAGTAAGTTGCTACCATTTTCTGTTTTCGTATCTGATTAACGCTAAGTTTTGTTGGTTTTGTGTTCTGTTACAACCGACATTATAATTTAGCAATGTTTAGATAAAAATAATTGATTAAAAACGCTTTGTGAAACCCACATTGATCATAGGGATCTAGTGATTTGGAAAGACTTATGTTTTGTAGTCAGCATTTGCAGACTTATGTATGTTTAGGTAGTGTTTTGCTGCAATCAATTCGTAACAAATCACCTCCACTCACTTTGGTAGCACATAACCAAGAGAACTCGGCTGACATGACTGAAGCATGATTTCAGGTGGCTGATCACAAAGGTAACCACATGATCACAATGGACATGAAAACTTCTGAGTTGTGATAGTTTACATTGACGTGAAATTGCGATGACAGTCGGTGGCAAACGCTCCTTATCACGCCTAGGGTATTCGCAATAGCAACCTAACACTAGCGACGGTTACCCACCAGATTGTTGCATGAGGAGGCTTCTGCCACAATCTGGCGTCATGGTTTGGCGATATTGACACCAGCAGCTTACTCGTCAACTCGCCAGCCAAACTCGGCCTTTCTTTCCCACTTCAGCACCGCACATTGCGTGCCTGTCAATGAACACACCGATCTTTTTCTCTTTTATTGTCCGGCAGCTCCAGTTTCCTCCCGGCTATCACCTCGCGCCGCACGCGATTCGCTACCGATCGCGGCGCTGCTCGAACAATAGCGGCGCGTGCGATCAGCAGTTCTGAGCGGCGGCGCGCGCCGGGCGGCCGGCCAATCTCAAGTGGATCAGAATGCGGCGCGGCCCGGCGGCGCGCCGCGGTAATTGGTACCCGGCGCGCCGCGATGCCGCACATGCGCCATCCATCGCCGCGTCGCCCGCGCGCTGACGGCACCGCAGCGGGGCGACAGCCACTGCCGACGCGCTCCCCGGCAAGCGCCAGGAAGCGCGAGCGTGGCGTTGGCGGCGCGCTGGAGTTTGGTTCGGCGGACCGGCGTGGAGCAGGGTTTGGCAGGCGCGGTTCGAATCCCACCCATGGCATAATTGCTGTTCGTCTTTCAGTGCGATGTCCGGCGTGTGAGGGCGCGACGTAAATGGCCTAGCTGTCGATAAATAATCTGGCCATGTATGATCGATAAGGCGTGTCGATAAATAACTGATAAAATGAGGCGATGAATGATCTAGCAAATAATACCCGTTAAGCAAAGACGCGGTCAAACAATAACGACGGTGCTAGAGATGCAATCATTACGGACTTAGCCGAAGTGGGCAAAGACGCTCTTACAGAAACGCATCCAGAGCACAGAGCCGTACCTTTATGGTATCAGTGACATATCTTAAAGTGGTCCCAGGGACTTGCACCGAAGTGCTCCCTGGGGCCCACGCCCAAGTAATACAGAAGCAAATATCAAAGCCGATCAAGAGATACGTGGTTGGTGATACCGGGGACCCGCACCGGAGCGGTCCCAGGGGTTCACACCAAATTAATTTCAGATAGCCGTACTTCGACGGTTTCAGAGACCCATACTGAAGTGGCCTAGAAGCTCGTAGCAGGGCTGTCCAGCATCGGTGGCGATCTCGGCACCGTTCCCAGTCATCAGCTTCCCGCAACGTCCTCCGGTTCCTGCCAAAGTCTCCGGTTTGCAGACCACCGACTGAGGTTGATTTGCAGACCACCGATTGAGTCTGGTTCTGGTTCGCAGTGATCATCGCAGGTCTCGTTGCGATACTGAGACTGGACGTGTGCGAGAGCGAAGGAACGCGTGGCGAAGCGGACTCACTGAACGTACCAATCAGTTGCGGTGGAAAAGTGTGAAAGAACGCCTACACATTTGAGTGGCCATGTGCCCGAACCATTCCCTCGCAACCAGAGCAAGGGGCATGTCAGCCTGGGTTTAGGAAAAGCTGTCATGACATGTCGTAGCACAGTGATTTCGAGACATGTTTGTCCCTGAGGCACTCCGACAAACAAGACAGAGGACAAACGAGCGGCGTTGACCGAGCAGTCCTCTCACTGGGCAGAAGGAGGCGCAGCAGTTTGAAGTCGGCCGGAGATCCGGGTCCTCAAGAGGATACGCTGGTGCTGCTCTCGGTCATGTTCCCCGCCGGAGCCACTGAGCGGAATTCAGCTGGGCAGCCTCTCACCAGTCTCTCGCTTCGGCCCGGTGATGCAATGCACGACGATGGATAGTTTTATTGTTGGTCTTAGATCCATCTCTCTTCAGTCGACGCGGAAGGGGCGCGATAACAGCGAGTTTTATGTAAAAACAACTATTTATGCCTCCCGACACGCATATGGCATTGAATTAAGTCGCGGCGTACAACATGACGCCTGAGCGTTATTCACTTTCTCGTCTTTGCCGCATAAACTGGCAATGGGCGCGCCATAAAAGTAGCAGCCCACTGTGCGCGCGCGCCGACAAAAGTGGCGCATCAATCGCGCGCCGCTCGGAGCGGCGCCGCCGCCGCCCGCCGATGCGCTCGTAAAGCGCCGCGCAACGCTGCCTCAACAGACCGATACCAAAACACATTCAATTACACAACAACCGGCGCTGACGGCGGCTCCCGTTGGCTGGGCCGGCTCGGCGCCGCCCACCGGCTTCTCTCCCCTCCCCGTCGCTCGCGGCGGCCTGGCCGAGCGGGCCGGCGGTCATCGCCGGCCCAGCGTGCACTCGGGTGTTTTCGGCTGCCGACGCCGCTCGCGTGCCGGCCGGCAGGGTTCCGAGAGGTTAATTATAAGACGCGATAGGCCACCGGCCTCGCCGCCCGAGTCCGGCCGACGCATTGTCTGAGGCGATTGATAAAAGCCACGTGTCATTTCTCCCATCCTGTTTCATATTGCACGCGGGCGACGAGATTCCGACCGATGTTGATTAATGGCCGCTCGCCTCAATTAATGGTGTTTTGATTGCGCCGATTTACCAACAATGGCTCGGTAGGGTGCGCGCCGCGATGGCTTTGGCGCCGGACGAGCCAATAACAGTGGGCTAATGGACACGGCTTAGCTGCGCCTCCGCCGATTGTGATGAAAAATTGCCGCCAGTGACACTGCAGAACACGGCGCCGGGTCGGCACGGGCCGGAGCAGCAGCCGTGCTGGGTCGGTCGGCAGACCGCAGCCCGCGGCAAGCACGAGCGCCGTTGCGGCCGCCGCCACGAGCCCGGCACGGCTTCTCGTCGGCTTCCGCCGCTTACGCGGCGCTTATTGCGTCTACGTGTCGGCGCGACTGGTCGCCACGTGTCAAAAGGGCTGCTCGTCACGTGACGTCTTAAGCTGCTCGTCACGTGACAGCTTGAGCTGCTTGCCATGCGACAGAGAAGCTGCGCTGAATGCCGGAGGAGCTGCCAGGCGGTGAGCTGCGTGTCGACGGAGCTGCGTTACGTGCCGGTGCCGAGCCTGTTCGCCGTCCTGGAGCGCGGCCCGGACCACCTCGGCACAAACCCACCCCGAGGCTCATCCCGAGCCACCCCGCCCACGCCTCACCGTTAAACCGTAACCGCCCCAGCGCGGCCCAGCGCGCCTGACCTCTGGACAGCGGCGTTCGACCTTTCGGCAGCCGCGCCGGCCCCGGCCCGGCGCCGCGTGTCTGCGCCGCGACCGACGGACGCGACGCGTGTCCGGCGTCGCCGATTAGCCTCGGCCGTTTAGCCGCCGCTCCCCGGGTAGCGCCGCCGTCACGTGCATTATAGCGTGTCCGCGACCGCGGCGCAGGGAGAAATCCCGGCGGCCCGCTGGGGTGAAATCCTCACCAGCCACCCCGTCATTATGCAAAAACACGCATTTCAACTCAAATGCACTATTTTCAGGGGTCAAACGGGCATGACCCACAGATTAATTACAGGGGAGGAGACGATTAAATGTCCACTTTGCCGCACGAGAGCGTTCGTCCTGCCCTAACCCGATATTTTCCCATGGTCGGAGGTGGAGGCCGCACTCGGACACCGCAATCCGGCGCCGCTGAGGCAATAATGGCGCCGATCCGGCCACGGCGCCGGCCGGCCAAGTGATATGCAGGACGTCCCGCCGTCACGTGACACGTGACGTCGTGACGTCTGCCACGTGACGTCAAGCCGGGGTGCATGTGGAAGTCGTGCAACGTTCTGTTCCGCTGTCAGATCGTTTTGTTGAAGCTGAGTTGAAACATTGAGTGGCCCAACCGAAAAAGTAATGTTAAGGATTATTGGAGCTGAAGTTGATTGGAGCAGAAAAGCCTCCTCACTGAGCCGTAGAAGAGATGTCGGTTGCGCTAACTTCTCGTGCTTTCTCACTCATTGCATGACAAAGTCCAGATTCCAAGGAGGCGATTCCGATCCGCGCTGTCGCGTGGGGACAAAATCCAGCGGAGACTCCCCCGACCTGTCATCTCGCAAGGTTCAGCGGTTACTGCGGCTCTATCTGTCACGTGGCAAGGTCAATGGATTTACTCCCACCCGACCCATCGCATGACCAATCTCAAAGGTGACCCCTCCTGACCTGTCACGTGACCATGTCCGGAGGTGATTTCCGTCCATTCCATCCCGTGAAGAGAGGTGGAGTCCCAGCCGCCCAGCGTCACGTGACCCACCGACATCGGCGCGCTCGCCGAGGGAGCAGATCGAGATCGCGCCGATAGGGCCCGCCGCCGCCGCCGTCGCCGCAGAGTCTAATAAAGTTTTACAGGACTGCGCGTCGACTCGAAGGACGTGTTTTTGCATTAACACTCAATTTGGTATCGAAGTAAGGGTATGTGTGTGGTCAGCTGTTGCTTGAGGTGCAGGTTTACGAGACGAAAACAGTATTGCTTATAAAATAATGTAAATGTTTCAGCAATGACATAATGGTCGATTGTTCCTGATTGAACTGATAATGTTACTTTATCGGCGATGATAGATTAGGCTATTTTGTGTGAAAATGGCGTATGTTTCCTTTCAAGGGTAAGGTTTTTTGTACTTACAGGCTTGACATGACAAAAATGTCCGCAACTCCTCGGGTTCTTTAACATTAAATACTGTCATCAAGTTGGGGTTACCACCTATCAGGAAGGCGGGCCATGACAGTTTGTATCCCAGCAAGGAGTTAGCATGTCCTCGTCTGTAAGCCAATGGTAACATCCTTAAGAAAGAAGCGAACAAAACGGCACACTTTTGAACACAAAGCAAAAGTAGCGTAACGATGCCGCTGGCCGTTCTGCCCAGCAGCAAGGCATCAAAACGTTTCCTGATGGGTCGATGTGCGAGGAAGGTGCATGATCTGCACGTGTTGTGGCCGCATAGCTGAGGCTAATCACCATTATAACGACATAAATCAGTCATATCTGGTGCGAGAATTAATTAATACACCCGCGCCGGACCCAGTGATTTGGTGGGAACTGCAATCAACGGAGCCAAGGGCCGGCCGTTGGCACGACCCGCCGGGCCGGCGTGTTTTCATGATCAATCAATGATCATTGGGATCGGCTCGGGACGATCAATGACTACTTACGTCTGTGTTAATCGGGCCGTTTTGTGGCGCGCTACGGCTAGTGCTCCGATGAGTGCATGAGGCCGGTACGTGTTCAAAGAGCCGCAGTACAGCACGGGTGACGTATGATCGGTAAGTAGGGCAGTCGGGCCATCCTCGCCGGATCGCGATCTAGTTTCGCAAGCGGCATGCTTGCACAACCTGCCGTCACTTGGAGCACGCCGAGGCTTTCACCCGGTGACAAGCTTAGCACGGGGTTCTTTTGGTGTCTGGAAACCAGGAATGCTCTCGCGGTCAGGAAACGTCTGCAGCATTTTTAGCGGGACGGTTCGAAAGTCACACCGTTCGCTGTCGACACCCGGCATGTTTGCAGTGTCACTCTTCAGATCCGTGCCGGCCGCCGCGCGTATTCCTGGATAAGATCCTGCTGCATATCTCTGTGACCGCAGCTATTCAGCCGAGTCCTCTCAGCATCCTGGCCCAGGACATTAATTGAGCTTAACACCACGATAGTGCCGGTCGTTTTTCTCCCCACGGTAAGAATTCCGTGCGTAACCCCATCCGCGTCCGGCTCACTCCCGAAGCGGCGGAAAAGAGAGCAGCGTTGCGGCGGCGACGCGGCGTCGCACAATGCGCTCGACATCCTGGTCGAGCTCACCACTGTCGCGCTGACTCAGAACTGTCGTCACGTGGGCAGCGGGTTGCCCAGGTCAGCGGTCCGGGTCGCCGGACCGGTCCGCTCCGCTGCATATCTCTCGAGCGGACGCGTCTGCCGCTCTTTGTGTGTGATAGCCGCGGCGACCGCCCATCGGAAAAATGCGCCCGCTCTCCGTAAAGTCGGACCGGTCGCTAATTAGATGGAGGGAGAATCTGCAGAATCCAGTCTGCACAATATGGGTCCGCAGGGCCTGGCCGTGCAGAACTGGATTAGTCAGTCCCGTCCGGAGATACGCGGCAACAAAATGTCGGCTCGGTGTGAACAAGGGACAGCGCCCGGCATTTGTGCAACGTCCATTCTTTCTCAGAACTAGAAAATGCACCTCAAAAGTTGCATTTTTGGAGCGGTGCATCGCTGCAGTCTGGAGAGGCTTGCAGCTGGTGGCTGATGTATGCAATGCACTGATGCGGTGATGGCCATGGTATAGTTCTTTGATGAGAGCTGCGGATTGCGGTCTCTGCAGAGCAACGATCCGGCCAACAAGTGTTGAGATACTTTTATTCGGTTATCTGCAATGGCAATGTCTGCCTTAGTGTGTCCGTTTGTCCATTTTTGTGGGATCACATGTGATTCCAAGCACGTTTCAGAGATTTCGAGGGGATTTGCCAGTCTGGAACTATAACTGTGCGACTTATCAAAGCCTTGTCCACCACATGTTTAAGGCAAAACATGGAATTTTTTAAAGATGCATAACATGGAAACAGTAACCATCCTTAACGTTTCATTGACGGGCCAAACACGTGTTGAAACTTGGTCCGTGTCCCAGTAACCTTGATTCTTAGTAACGAGGGGAAAAGTACAGTTTTATAAAGGATGACCTCACAGTCGTAGTGGTGCATGTGTTCGTGTTTGCAGTGGCAGGTCACTTTCCCTCCATAGTACACTGTTTTACGTTTTTGAGCCGCGTTGAGAGTTTTTGTCTGACTTTAGTAGCTAGATCAGATATAGTACTAAAATCAACTTCATGCTTAGTAGCCTGGTTCAACGACAAACCGCGGAGGCAGCTCAGCGCTGCCCTTATTCCGGAGGAGAGCCACCAATAGGGCGTGGGGATGTTAGAAAGTTTAGTCTCAAATGCATGAAGCCGCGGCTAAAGGTGAGCGGCTACACAAGCGAATGTATCTGGTAGTCCAGCCAAAATGTTGCTGACCGTTGTACCCGAAATGCGGATTATGATTTCCCCCACTCTGTACGTGAAAGCGGGTGACTTGTATGCACCGCTTACAGTGAGTGTTTAACATTTATATGGGGTTTTGAGCTGAAGTAGCCACCTTAAAGACCTTTCGGTACTGTCAACAACCTTGCCTTTTTTCAGAAGGCACCTAACCCCCTCCATTTTCTCAGCTCCACACACGCGAAAATGGGTAAAGATATATGGGGAAGAATATTACAGTCGCCTTAGTATTCATGACGTCATTTAAATCCTTCCACTCCATTGGTCATGCGGCGATCGAGGCCAAGAAAAATGTGATTGTCGAGGCGCTTATGTCTGGCGTTCGTGAGCGCGATTCCCAGATATAACGGCCGTCCATTGGCTCTCAATCAATGTTGTGCAAGGTACGATGACGTAATCAAACCATGATGCATCGAGAAGCATATATACTAAGCAGAGAATTGTTCTGCCTAGAGCAGTTTATTTCGACTTTAAAGTTCAGTGGGCTCTAGTAACTCTCACGTGTTAGTATGGGATGATTCAGTATAAAATTCCACTGAGCATCCATAAGCACGCGGATGAAGGCTTGAGCCCGAGGCCTCACGTGGAAGCCGAGCATCCGCCCAACTGATTTTACTCGCTCTGGGCTTATGGATGCCTTTCACTATAATATTGAGCGGCAACATGAGACATAGATTATCTGATGTCATCGCCATCTACACCATTTCGCGTATCAAATAATGCCGCTGTGATCAGCATTAGTTATAACATAAGGAATGACAGGCTTTGGGCCGAATTGCACATCGCGCAACCTGGACATAATAAAATAAATGAAACGGTGACTATTCAGAGCATCGGGCCCTCGGTAGATCGTCCTTCGCTGTTTGGAGTCTCTTCATGTGTCAGGATGCGAGGGTGTAGTGACGGTGGCTCAGTAAATTAAGTTAGCTCTTATGAATTAAGTTGCCTAAAAGCATATTTCCCGGAGAATATGAAACTTGTTAAGACGAGGGACAACAAAGCTCAAACTTTCTAGATATTAGCACCGCCGGGGCAAGCTGAGGTGTTTCAATCGCGGAAAACGGGCTGGATTAGCTGAGGCATTTATATTTCCAGTTGAGATGTAAAATGCTGCTGCTCCACTCCCAGTTTTGTAGAAGTTGTATGGCTTCAGGCGGTCATACCCACTCTGAAATCGCCCATTGCCCATGAAGCCCAATCAGCTCTGAAGGATTGGAGGGATCGTACGACTGCCTGTATGTTGTGTGTGTGTGTGTGTGTGTGTGTTGTGTTGTGTGTGTGTGTGTGTGTGTGTGTGTGTGTGTGTGTGTGTGTGTGTGTGTGTGTGTGTGTGTGTGTGTGTGTGTGTGTGTGTGTGTGTGTGTGTGTGTGTGTGTGTGTGTGTGTGCGCGCGCGCTCACGTCTGACAAAATTGTTTGTGTGTTATTCGGTGTATGGTACTGAGTACTGCTTATTTCACGATATAATGTCGGAAAACTTGCAAGAATTCTGGTCACCAGTATTTTCTATCTCAAAGTCCAGCAGCAGTTTTTTCGGTGGTGCCCTTCACAGGCTCTCAGTCCCCATTCACACCGGTCACGTTTCGTATTGCAGAGCACACATGTAAGATCGTGTCTCACTGGTGGCAATAGCAAGTGTACTGTAAAATATGGCAAGCGTGGACCAGCCTGTGTATTACAACGGAGGAAGGTGCACTGAAAGTTTTTCCATCCTTCTGTGTCAGCTATTAACGCTTCTAGAAGTGGAGATATCTGAATAAGTTGTTGATTACTGGTGTATGTCACTAACCTTCACCTGTCGTTGGAAGCCTGTCCCTGATTTATTTGCAGCATACTTGATCTTTGCATTACCAACGTACATTTTCTTTCCAGCACATGTTTCAAGACGTCATCAAGAATCAGTCTCATGTCATTCTCGTTTTGCTTTTTAGGTCAATGTGTTCGATGACTAATGACATCATGAGGTGATATTTTTACAGTCATGTCACGTGGTAGGTCAACACAAAGACTCGTGACATGACTCTGGTGCGCATAATTTGCTACCAACAAGTGCTTTAACCATTTGCAATGTGCATCGTATTTCCAGGGAGCTCAAGCTTATATGATAAACTGATAAGGACCATCTATGTCTGCTTTGATAGAATATCACAGTTTCCTTATATGCTCTGAGGCAGGACAGACGCATCTCTTTTGTTTATCGCCGCAAGGTCTCAAGATTACGAGGACGGATTTCATTTTTGAAAAGAAGAGGCTTCATTTCTCAGCCGCTTTCTGCGGCATTGAATCAAGTGTAGGTGCAGGCACCTCCACTATCGGATGCATCGGAACTAAGTGCCTTTCAGCGACCTGATAAATGAATAGACCAGTTTTGTACAGACACGTGAAGCTTAGCAGCGTCTTTCTTTTCCCGTCATATCAATTCACTGGTCTTCCCAATTACAAAGACCCTTTTTTGTCTTGGTTATTACTAGGGCAGCATTCCAGCGGGAAACTGGCGCATACCTATGGCTATTTTCTGATCCCTGCGGATTATTGCTTTCATTATTGGCCTTCAAACCACCCACTCAGTGAATGTTCTGGGACCACAGCCGACATCACTCACGCTCATGCTAAGAACGCCGCACAGAAAATGCATTCCCGACCTAATACGTTATCGAATTGACAGTCTGTGGGCTCGATAACCTTGTCATAAAGGAACCAGATTTAAATTGCAACTCAGCTTAAGGACCCTGGTGCCACAAGTAACACTTCATAAAACCAAAGTATGATGCAATCGGAATAGGCTTCCCGAACACCAAGCGATAAAGGTATCTCACATACTCGCGAGCTGGTGTTTGGTGCCAGAACATGACGCGCGTTTGGAAGGTATCATATTACAACATGAGTTATCAGGTACGCAGACTAATTCACATGGTAAATGAGTTGTGATGGCATGACATCGTCGGTCGACAAACATGTCGCTTCGTCAGAAATATGGCAAGATCTTTGACAGACGTTTTTCTTGTTTGGGTAAAATCACGGTCACCCGCATGCATTGAATAACGGGCGAGGTTCGGTTGAAATTTGGCGAAAACTACGAATACTTGGACGGGTATGGGTGGGGATAAGAATTGTTTGCGCCGGCATGACTTGCGCAATTATCAGGGCAAGGAAGTCTTGGAATAACTCCGCCTCAGTCTTTACATAACTGATAATGTAATTCTCGCAAATGGCCACAGGGTGGGTAACCTGCGGGTATGACTGACTACCAATGCCTGACTGACTGGATGGGCAGCGGCGCCCACAGACTTTCTGCAGGTTTTCTGCGGGTACCCGGCCAACCACAAGCATGACATGGTGTGTGGCGGGGTACCTGCAGAAAACCCTGCCTGTGGCTGGCGGTCTCTAGTGTATGGGCTCTTATGGCGCAGGGTCATGCGAGGTAATCGAACGCACAAGGTTCAACTCGACGTAAGAGTTAAGACATGACTGTACAGGATATGCATGGTGTGAGCGCAGTGTTGTAGGTGAACCCCCTGGCTTTAGGAGGTAAACGCTTGCACGAGGTTTAAGTATGACTTCATGTAAAGAAGCTACCATTACCAGGACGATAACATCAATAAGGAAATTACTTCCACAAGACAGAAGTTGTCGGTTGACTGTGGAAAAGTCCACAACGTCTTGGAGCACAATATCAATTCGTTCACCTGGCAGGGTGAAATTCACTGAGTTACATCTAATAGCAGTCCCACCGTAGTCATCAGACCCATCACATTCCGCAGCAGCAATGCACTTACGCGCTACCGCCACCTCACGGTACACCGTCCACAGCCTTGTGGGCGGGCGCAGGGCCGCTCGTAACGTAGGTGCACGGACGTAACGCACGTCAGCCGGTAGAATAAGTCCATTTGGGTAGTGAATGCTTCGAGACTCGGGCGGTGAAATCACCACGGACTCAGAAGTATGAGGCCGGATGTACGGCCATTTGAGACAAGTATGTGACGTGCACACACTCAGCAAGATTGAGTATGTGTTGCCATGGTGACAGTCGCCGTCGCAAATGAGGCATTTGTATGCGCGTCAGGCCCGTGCAGCAGCAGCCAGGTCACGAAAATGGTGCAAATTCGGCGATATCGCTCGGTTTGATCCGATTTGTAGCGCCATAGGTCAAAAGAGGTCAAGTGAAATGAGGTACGAGCTAATGAATTACACATTAAGATTGTCAGATTGTCATACCACAGCGCATCGGCACTGTATTGATTGTGAAGGAGGCGGAGGTTTCAAGCGAATAGTTTCGTCTGCTAACGGGCGAGAGCCGTTTATATTAGGCCGAGCGAACTGGAATAGGTGATTTAGCCGGGCGAAATAGGATTAACACCATGTTGTAAGAGAACACTGCTGCGCTAAACTACTGAATAAAGCACAGGTAACACCATAAAGCATAAATAATAGTCAAAATCAGGTTTTTAAAAGACGGCCGCTTGAACTAGCATTGCATGTGTTGCATATTCCTCATTAAAATCGGTTGCAATCTAGAATGCAATATATATGCTTGATCTAAGGTCGCAAATCAAATCTGACCTGCAAGTAGAGTCAAGATGATGGCCGTTTCACAACGTGCACGGATCTTGTTCATACCAACTCACTAGAAATGTCCTGTAACATTGTCCTCTCGAATGTTTTATAATTGGCACGCACCAAACGCCTGAGTAAGCGAGCTTGATGAGATGATGTCAGTTTTGGGACTAGCGCCATCTCCTACGCAGTATTTTTTTTTACACAAGTGTCGACCGTGTACCTAACTGCTTATCGTAGGGCACCGCTTTGTCCGGGAAACACGCAACGACGACCCACTAGCATACGCCCGTCATACAATACAAGCGGGTGATGCGTGAACACTAACACCACTGGCGACAGTAGTCTAAGCGACTATTAGACATTAGAAATTTCTAAATTGTTTCCAAGTTGTTACAGATCGGTAGGGACTGCACAGTTGTTTCACCTGGTGACGGTATTAAAAGCCGAACTGGACCAGCCACCTGATGGCCTGATAACGGTATGAGCTAGTGCAGTAAGCTTAAGTGGAGAAATGTAAACAACTTTGGGATCGTCAACTTTGAAACACTCTATGCAGAAAACTTATTACATGAGAAGACAACTTGTTGGCCACAGGTCTTCGCGACCCGTTGGTTTCCCAAAATGGCCCTACTCTCAATTTTTCTAGGTCTAGGCTAGTCGTTTGTAAAATAGGATACGAATCGCCAGGAAGAAATGGACCATCATAAATCGGCTAGCATACCAGTCTCAAACGTCGTGTTTTGAACTCTTGCACATAGGTCTGCCAGGCACAGTTTCGTCCGCGTATTTGAGAAGCATTGGTGATGCATCCCTCCTCGTGAACATCATTAGTTGTAGTCAGTAATAAGTCCCGTGCGATTAATCATTACACGGCTATAGGCAAGCGCTGCACTCACAATGCATGTGACGAATGATGGATAACCTCCAATAATGATTGCACTGAGCATTTTTTTTTTTTAGATGCGCTTCTGCGACCACTGTTACAAACCCTTCTTCAAAAACGAAGGTGATCCCCGCTGGAACAACAACCCTGCGTCTCAGAATTCCTAGCCATATCTTACCTCGCAGAAACGTTCTCTTAGCAATAACACAGTTGTCGAGTATTGTAGTCCAGGAGCGTAATGACCGAATGGTTAGCGCCTTCGCCTCCAACATAAGGTCCCGGGTTCGAACCCTGGTCGCGCCGTGTCTTCTGCAGTGGCTGGCACGCCATGACAGGCTGCGAGATGACGTGCCTCGCGTTCCCTTAAAAAAGAGGACCGCAGTCCGAACAATGATGCCACGTGTACGGTACCTGGTCATAAACGTCCCTTGCAGCCCAACTGTGACGGCCATGGTCCCACCTACACTGTGTGGGTACATCTACGCCACAGTAACTGTTCGGTTCCGGTCACTGCCTTGCCGTGTCAGCACATCCTGTCAATGGCTGACATTTACAGCAATATGTTCATAACGCTTTCTTTCCTTGTTTTTGATAGTCTGTGCCATGGATATACCTATCTCAGAATGACCGTTTAGCTGTGATATTTGCTTAGCCGTGTCAACGCATCAAGCGCATGTATGAAGTTTGCGAAGGTAATGTAGTTATGATGCTTCCGTTATTTGTATTTGACCCAGCGTGACAAATTTGCTATTCAAATGCACTCCTCCTGAAAGCTTCACATGTGTGATCTATGGTATAGACCTGCGTCTGCTACGCGTCATATGCAAAATTCATGTAGGCTATGGCTATGGCTAGACATATAGGCTATGTACAGAGAGAGAGAGAGAGAGAGAGAGAGAGAGAGAGAGAGAGAGAGAGAGAGAGAGAGAGAGAGAGAGAGTAGAGAGAGAGAGAGAGAGAGAGAAGAGAGAGAGAGAGAGAGAGAGGAGAGAGAGAGAGAGATATATATATATATAATATATATATATATATATATATATATGTATATATATATATATATACATATATAAAATACATATATGCATATATTTGTATATATTAGCTTTTTTCACTGTGCATTTTCAGCAGTGGAGCACGGGTGGTGGGCGGCTGGACCACGCTGGTGCATTTCAATTGTTGCCACGACTACCACAAAATCAGCGCTAGACCTTCAGCGGCGAGGCCTTCAGATGAAAAAACGCTGTGGTTGCTTCCTGGTGTTACTCAACACCGCGTCAAAACGCCACAAGACATGCTCTTCTTTTGAAAAAGTGATGCAAGAATGCAAGCCGGCTGTTGGTAGTCAGCTGGACGGCGTTCCGTGACTTCACATCGTTGACTTTCACGGTGACGTTCAAGCAGACCAATAATGCATAGTTATGCTGCGTTATGTGCAAGCAATCTTTTCGAGAACCGAAAAGAGTTGCTTTGTTAGTGCCGTATCAGTTTCGTTAAGGCCGTGTCACGTAGAACACCTTAGAATAGAATAGAATAGAATAGAATAGAATAGAATAGTCCCCGCAATCCGCTATTATTTAGTAATGGGCACCCGTTTTTCCTAAAAACTGCGCACAGGTCATGAAAATAGCACGCTGCATTCAATACATATCCATAAAGGTTTTCACCACACATGGTGTGGGCCCAGGCCTTTTATACACATTGACAGTTACATAGAGCGCTGATCACCCGCGGGTTAAAGCAAGACTTATGTGCATTTATTCGAACACAAAGCATGCCGATAAATCAAGAGGCTGTGTTGCTGTTGATAACACCCCGCTTTATGTTTTGATTTAACCCAGGTAGTTCTCTTTCATGCTAATAACCTCTTGTGTAATTTGATGATCAGTTTGATGGTCTCCTTGTCCGGTGCCTTCTTGCATATAATCTTGGTGATTCACCTCTCGCCAGCAACTGGTGCTACGTGGTCTAATCGGTGGTCGTATCACTATACCTCCTGTGCTGCTTTTTTTCCTGTCTGGTCATTGACATGTGTCAGTTATGGTCCTATTCTGGAATCATCATCCTGGAAGTTACTGCTTGTGGGCCAGCGAATGGCATCTCGTTGCTGCATTGTGTGGCACCGTCAGTTTCATACCGCTGTGCTACCCCTGTTCCTGTCAGTAACATATCATCCTGACTCCTGAATCCAGTCATATCCTACTCTTGGGGCTGACCTTCTGTCCAGCCTATCATGTCCGCTGGTGCTACTCCCTGGTCCGGTCAGTCGTACTTTTGCAGATCACTTCACACACACACCCTGGTGCTATCCTCATTATTACCCAATTGTTTCTGGTGGTGCTGCCCTGCTGTCCAGCCAGTCATCTCTCCTGGTGTTGTTATCTTGCTCGCCCCCACACTGCTGCCCGTTGGTTCCGTCAAACATCTCCCCTGATGATGGCTTCCTATTCAGGCAGTCATCTTTCCCGGGGTTGCCCTCCTGTCCAGTCAGTTAGCTCTCCCGGTGGTGCCCTCCTGTCCTGTCAGCTAACTCTCCCGGTGTTGCCCTTCTGTCCAGTCAGCCAACTCCCTTGGTGCTGCCCTCCTGTCCAGTCGGCTAAGTCTCCCGGTGTTGCCCTCCTGTCCAGTCGTTCACCTCTCCATGTCGCCTCCCGTCCATCACCTCGTCAGCCGCGCCGCACATCCCCTCCCCAGCGGAGGTATACCCACCCGCCCGTCACCCCTCCCCTCCCTCTGCGCCATGCTAATCGTCGCGCCGCGCTGTCCTGCGCCGCGCCGCCGCTCGTCCATTTGTCAGCGGCCGTAATGAGGGCGACAGACGGTCGCATCGCGCTCGACGTGCTGTATGTCAAGTGGTGCCGGCCGACGCCCGCGCGTCACGAGTGGCGGCCGGCTCGTGACGTGCTGTTGGATCAGCTCTGGACGCCCGCTGGGCGCAGCGCCGGCCGCGCTCGGCAGTCGGGGGTCGCGCCGGCGCGCCGGCCGCGTGCCCGGCCTGCCAGCGCCGACTGGGGCTGAGCTCTGCCTTCCGGCGGCGCGCCTGCACACAGGCCTATCCGGCTTTGTTATCACTGTGTCCTATGCTAAGGATTTCGGCGGCGATGTTTGCCCAACAGGATGCGGCGGTTGTTTCGGGATGTGGAATGCACGTGGAGGATCGCATACGGAATGCCCTTATATGACTTTCTTATCCATGCAGTGATCCTTTTCATACCGCTTTAGTTGATGCGGAACCGATAAGACCAACTGGGTGCTCCCAAACACCATGCCTCACGTGCAGTATTCGGGTCCAAACCGTGTTTTCCAAATGCAAGTATGTTTTTATTGGTGTCGCAATGACATTTAGACCACTGCTGTTTGGTTGCGTTTTTGCACCGCCCTTTCAGAACTGTCCGAACTGCGCAGGATTTAATTCATAGTTACATATGTCATGACGTATTGCTGGCATATCACACAACTAAAAGTTGGCATGTAATGCTCATTTTCCCTAGCTGAGGAATATGCTGATTAATGGAGGGGTTAGATGGCACCATTTGGGATTTCCCTTGGAAAACTGGCATGCTGGTCATACGTTGCCATTCTAGACATGAAACATTTCATTTCAAACATGGACAGAAACCCATCAAACAAGCCAGGTGCTTTTCGCTAATCCTGCAAAGGCGGAATTATGATCTCCTTAACAAGATCCTTTGGTGGACTTTTTAAAAGAATAGTTATTGTTCGTGAGCTCACTAATGTTGCGGAAATGCAAGCAATAGTTACTTATGAGTCAACCGAAAAAATCTACCGCCGCGGTATTGTGGGTTACCAAGTCAAAGCGCACCGAGCCGGAAACAAGGGTTTTGGTTTCCGGAATAGGCAGGATTCTTCAAGCTGCAGTCTGTGGAGGTGTTTGTCCCGGAAATCCCACCCCCTGCTCTGCCCTGTTTCCTTGCATTATCTCCCGGGACCTCTTCTAAGCCAGCGGGTGTGTCCACTTCCGCGGTTCGACCTGTCCTGCTTCCCCGCATTCTACCTCGAATGCAGGGAGGCAGCTGCCAGGGTATACGCCCAGCCCTGAGTCGCGCGCAGCCGCCGCCGCCGGCCGTGCGTCTCGGCGCGGGCGCACACCGCCGCCTTCACCACTGTGCACGCCTGTGCACGCCTGTGCACGCCGCGTGCGGCCCGGGACGAGGGTCGATTACATGGCGGCCGGGTGGCTTCACCTTCACTTTCATCGTGACATCAGTCACAGGTCGTGTTTATAATTCCAGGCCAGGCCTCGGGGAGTGGGCGCTGACGTAACGGCCTCCTGCGCCGCGGTGCTGCTGAGGTGCAGCCATTGTGGCGACCCCTGCCCGCCAGCCGGGGGGTCGCCGGCCGCTCCTACTCCACGCCGGCCACCTCTGGTGCGACGGTCCTCCGACGCCCGCGGCCATCGGCCGCCTCCTTCCGCGGACTGATGCGGCAGGCGCGACGTGTGGCGCGCAGAAGGTCACCTCATTTTGCAAGACCGGAGTGGTGGAGACTATACCTGTTCTGACGGTTGGCTATAGCTTCTTTTGTTCGGCCTCAAAAACGGAGCCGGCTGAGATGAATGGAGATGCCTCCCGTTGTCACCTCACCAGAGCGATACAGATCTACCGGCGCTATCCATTTTGTCCGCTGGATGGAGACAAGTCCACATATTTGATATCGTGACAAAAGGGGGAAAACCCAGACCAGCAGAACAGAGATTGCTGAGCAGTGTAGCACACGACGCATACTTCTCCGAAATCAAACATGAACGTACATTAAAACGCCCAGGTTTAAATATAAAACCTTGTATTTTGTCTTAACCCGTTTTTGGCGTCCTGGAAACCTAAAAAAGAATCAGTGTGTATATAAATTTGCAAAATTCAGCAGATGGAAGGAAAGCTTATTAGGTCTGTCCTGTGTACCTGACAATTATGTCCGGAAACAACAAGCGAATGGATGACACAGCACGTATATAAACACGACCATTGCTCAGCCCCTGGCATCAGCTCCTGGGCACCGCTCTCTGCTGCCAGGCGCACGATGCTCCCAGCACAGAAATGGAAGACGTTCTCCGTGGCCTGCGTGCGTTGGGAGCACAACATCAGCAGACAAGCAGGCGCGCGGCCGGATCGTGAACATCATTATTTCACAATCAATGGTGCAGGCCGTGAAATCGGCACGACATCGCGCGACAGCCATCTTTGCATATGTAAAAACACCGTCAAACTCGGTAAGATGTGATCACGTTTTGCCCAGTCGGCTGAATCCACCCCCGATTAATGGCGGTCGTAAGTAACGCTCAGCCGGCCGACCGCTTTGGCCCTACTCGGCCGGCGTGATCTAATAAACACCGCCATCCCAACCTAATCTGCGACAACTATGGCCGAATGATTTGGCGGCGCGCCGTCATACTTCAGCGCGCCGAATGGGTGGCACGCTGCTTTACGGCTTGGCACTCCCTCTCCGGCCGCGGCGCATAAAGCGGCACCAGCCTGGCGTCACTGGGGGCGCCACTAGGGCGCCTCAGCCCCTGGCGGGGATCTGCGCTGGGGGCGGTCGCGGCGCGAGGCTGGCGGCCAGCTGTCAGTCGTCTCGAGCGCAACTCCGGCTGCACGGAGCGAGGGCTGCCCTTAGCTGCAGCGTTCCCTTGCCGCCCAGCCGACAGGAGTCGGAGGCTCCGTCGGACCCCCGGCCCGCACGCGAGTTCCAGTCGTGCTTTCAGGCAAACGATTTATTTTGACAGCAGTGCGCTCCGTGGCAGCGGGCCCGTGAAACGTGTTTGAGGGTAAGCTGGTCCGGTTACGAAAGGTCTCAATGGGATGAAAGCGTTGCTTTATGGCAAGGACACCCGAGTACGTGTCAAGATGATGCTGGTATATCGTAGAAACAACGGCAGAGAACCACCGCCTGGTGAGCAGCGTCGCCTGCAGCCGTTCAAAAGGCCGCCAAGTCCGGGGCGCATAGCTGCTAATGCTGTGCAAGCTTCTTATATGCTGAGTAGCCTAAAAGGATCTCAGTAGCGGCCGATTTATGGCGACAATGCATATGTATGTGGACGGAGCGGCCTGGCGGCACGCTGGGATCGGCCCCTGGGACGGATGTGTGGCAAGGTGAAATACAGCCGCCTGATGTTTGCACATTAGATTGGCTATAAATCAGGTGGCTCAGTCGGGTTTTCGGTCACGTTTCGCACACACCTGGTGAATGCGCAGATGGCCATTTATAAGGAAGGTGCGTGCGAAGGGTGCGCCAGGAGATTGCAGTGCCGGAACCGCCGCATGGGCGCAGCAAACGAACCGTTCGGACCGCCGGAGGGGCGCCACAGCGAGCCGCCGGGACCACCGCTTGGACGCAGCAAACGAACCGTTCGGACCGCCGGAGGGGCGCCACAACGCACCGCCGGGACCACCACTTGGGCGCTCAAACGAATCGCTCAAACAGGGAGCGCGAGATTAAAGCACTACGCCCTCCTCCCAGTTCGTAACGCGCTTGCCCGATAGAACACTTCATAAATCAGCATTCAATTAACACTTTAACCTCATTAGCGCAAACGGCTTTCCCGATGAAGAAAGCCGGCCGGCGCGCCGGCCGGGCGGGAAGCGAGGAGCGCGACTGGGCGGCCGTTTATGAGTTTGTTTGGCGCCCGGCCCGACAGGTCTGCCGGCTGCCGCCTCCGCCACCCGAATCCCGCTTAGTCTCGCCCTGAATCGCCTCAAAGCCGGATCGTGAGTCGCTATGTCTCTCCGTGCAACAAGAACCCTGGCGGGCGGTGATGCAGCAGATCTACAGTATCGACGAGAGGCATGCGTGTGTTGTTTTTTGCCGCCGCTCCCAAACTAATGGATACTTTGTGCCATCGAGGCGGTAAATTAGTGGTGAGCTTGTGCTGTGCATGCCCGGAGCCCATTGCTCTCTTTGTCCGCACCTCCTTTCTAAATTCAAATTAGGGTTCACAAACGGAGGAATTGGTTTAGCCCAAACTGTTGGTAAGCCTGTCCCATTTTACAATTACTGCGGCCCATTTTGTTAAACACCGCCGCCCAAGGCTGATTTTCATGTGTGGCCTGCCGTTGTTGGCGGGATTTAGGGAGGCAAAACGATTAGCATACGAAAGGAAGCGCCAGCCGGGTCCAGAGCGACACAACGAGGAAGAACTGGAGCCGGTGATCCAGACGGGACAAATTGCACCATAGAGGCACGGAGGTCAGGCCCGCGGGCTGCGGTGGATTTGACCTTCGGCCGGGCCGGGCGTAGCTACAGGCATGGTTTAATGAACACGGATCAAGTGCAAGATGGTGCACGGGAACAGGATCACCCACAAGGCAAGAAGGTGACTGACATGAAAAACTACATAGCTACATAACGTGTCAGTCGGTATGTTCGTTATAGACATTTCGTGGCAACCGCCGGCCATCTTCTAAATTTTAACCTTGTTGGTGTTTCTTCCTCGCATCTTTTGACCGCCTTTGACATCCCTTCGAGCCTGGCCGGCTCAGTTTGTTCCACATGCGCTTGACAGCAGCCTCCTTTTTGGCCGACTCGTGACAGGCGGTTCGAACTTCATGTTGGCAAAACGAGAAGACATGTGTCTTCAATCTCCCTGTGTCTTCGATGTGTCGGAGCTGGTGCCGCGGTGGTGCGGAACTCTCTCGAAATAGTGTGCTTTAAGCTTGCTCAGCTGCACGCAGGTAGCTTTAGCAGTGAGCGATTTGCCTTTTCTCCGTGGCATGATGCGCGGTTTGCCGCACGTAATACCGCGTCGATCTTTCTTAGCGGAGGGTTGTATGGGTTTGGGGGCTTAGGCACACTTATGTGAAACTTGCATGCGGCGTTCCACCACGGCACGCCAACCGTATTTCGTATGTACCTCATTGGGCGTGACTATTTCAAAATGTCATTGGCGCGATCCTCCAGCAGCAGCCAGCCAATAATCATACCCTCTTTCCTTTATGATGAAGTCGTGTTACTCAAGATCCCAGTAATGTGCTCAAAGCTGTTTTTGTATAAATTCATGACCAAACTTTCTTTCGGTTATCAAGTTCCTCGCATTTATACCTCCAGGGTGAGCGCTGACCGCTGAAGTAAAAATTAGCCTTTAATTAACCTTGAACCGTCTCTTTACCATGCAATACAAGCCCAGAGTCTGCCATAAATAAGTGCAAACAATGCATGCAGTTCAAATATATTTAAAGGGTACCGTCCGGTCCGTCGCACTGTTCATTATGCAACCAGACTGGGTGACGGGCATTGGGCATGACTGAAGTGAAGGACTGGCAAGGTTGGGTTGATATCGTCATCCATTGCCATTATCATAATGCTTCATTTGTAGATCATCCTGAAGACAAAAAGTGGCATAAAGTCAGCTGACTGATGCGGATGGGAGAGCTACAAAGGGAGAATTGTTGCAATTGCGGGGACATCTCCTAAATACAGGAAACGTCGCATGCTGTAACGCAAACAAAACCCAAGCGCGGACATTCCAAGGTTTTTGTACTTCCCCTTGTCTAATAGGCACAGAGCCCTAGACGAGAGTGAGAGTAAGATGTTCGGCTACAGAGCACAGACAGCAAGTAAACATCAAATGTGGAGCTCACAGAGCCTCAACGTCTCGTCTGAAGCACCGTCTGCGCTGTGAAAACCGACAGCCGTCGTCTTGCAATGCAATGCATGAAGTGGTCATTGTGTCATCGTGGTATCACGTCATGGTGTCATTGGGTACGATGAAAATCCTTGTCATAAGCCAATAATTTACAAACAGCCCTCTACCACAGCGATGGACTCGCTTTTGCAAGGGACGAGGTCTCCCTTTCGATAAGCCACAGCAGTTGTTTAACTCCCCTGCACTCCCCCTCCATCGCAACCAGAAATCAAACCGAGTAGAGCTTGACAGCTTGCACCTCTTGCTCGGACGTCCATCGCGCCACACCCGCTGTCTGCCAGAACTCCCGCCTGCTGACGGCGGCCCAGGGACGGCAGAGTGACCCCGACCCCGCCGACCCCGTCAGGGGTGATGCCGACGGAATGGCGGCACCCCCGGCCGCGGCCGAGACACGACAGGGCGCCGCTGTACTCCGAGCCCGTTTTCCGCGCCCGCTGGACGTCATCCACGTTGGGAGGGGAGCCCGGGTCGACGTCGTGACAACCTTCGATCAGGCAGCCGCCAAAGCAGGCGATCGGCGAGTCGCAATGAGGCTGAACAGCCAGCAGGCGTTCGGCTTTGGTGAAAACCACGCCTGACGCTAGCGCAGTATCTCGTGCTATTCCCGCCAAATTGACAAATCCATGGACACTACATGCCCGTTAAGTTAAAACGTCCAAAACCCGAGACATCCGTCAGCGGCAAGCCAATATCCCGAAGGACGACCACCCTCTGCAGCGCGGAAGTCGGCAGTGGGCCACCTCGTGCGGCGCGGCGTCTCGGAGCGGGCTGAGGCCGCTGGTCGGCCGGGTCGGGTCACCCGGCGACCCTGCAGTCGGCCCTCGGGTCACGCTCTCGTATGCTCGCCGTGCACCGGGCGCCGTTCATCCCGTAATTGTATGATTGGCCTGCTCCGCGGGCCAGCTAATCGGCGCCCGGTCCCGGCGGCGCGGCGGCGGCGGCTGGGTCCGCTTGTTTGTACTGCAGAGCGCCGTGTTATTTGGGGCGATGATTTACGCGGCGCGGCACCGGGCAAGGGTCCCAGCGGCGGGCGTCGATCGGCGAGCGGCCGCCGATCGCCGGCCACTGCAGGTTCCAGGTCGGGCGCGCCGCCGTCGCCGCCAGGCCGACCAGCCCGGAGGCGGCCGCGAGCTCGCCAACACGTGCGGTTCGGCCATTATCGCATTACGGTTGATTGTGCGGTGGCGAGCGCGGCGCGGTGGCGGGTACCGACGCGGGAGGGCAACCCGCGAGCCGAAGGCGGCCTCGCGACGGACGGCGACGGCAGCGGCGACAGGTGGGCGGGGGTGTCGGCGGAGCGGGCGACGGCAGGCGCCACACGGAGCATGGCAGACGTCTCGGCGGCCACCGCCGGCAAAAAACGGCCCAGACCAGAACCAAGGCCGCGGCTGTCCCCGTAGAGGATATGGCGTACGGTGTTTGTCGTTACTTGTCGACTTGTGGCGGCCGCGTTAGCCCCATTCAGCTGCCGTCCTCCCGCAAAGCGCATGGTTTACTGCGACAGGTCTCCTTGGGCGTTCCTGTGAGGCGGCGGCGCAGTCCCTCCAGATCGGCAATCCCCGATCCCATGATCCTGCTTAGCAGAATTTCTTCATTTGGCGACCTTCTGCGAAGTCGCGAGAGTGGCAGGCGAAGAGCGGGCGGCTTCGACAACGGCCAGGATCAGAAATGACAGCTGTCAGGCCGCCGGGGGCTCCGAGAACATCTCCATGGCTGTCGCCGGGATAGCCAGGTCCCGGTCCGACAGGCAGACGTCGTGTGCAGCCCTGCAGCTTGCCGGCATCGTGCGCTTTTGAAAACCAGAAATCTGGTTAAAGGATCGTGCATGATTGAAGTGACAAGCTTGCCGACAGGTGTGATTGAGAACAAAAGAGATTTCTTTTCAGTTTGTTTGTATTCTATTTTACTTTGCTGCAAGCAGTTTTAGTGGTAGATATCGTCTGAAGTGATTAGGGACAAGGCATGAAATCTTATTGACTGGAAACTATAGCACATAGAGATGGCAATCATTGCCACTTGCGTCGCCATGGACATGTCTGTATGGTACGGAACGTGTGGGAGTATCTGCTACTCACGACGACCAAACGCTGCGTGGCCTTTGGGATTG